>NW_026463079.1:0-56518 GCF_021730395.1 Mercenaria mercenaria | reverse complement strand
GATCAGTAGCAAGGCTATTTGTACACACATAAGGTTGTAGGGTTGACTGAATTTTCATTGAGTTTTGCTCTGAATTTATACATAATTCTACATAGCCCATTCATAATTTTGTCTCCCTACACACAGTTTGGGAGACATATTGATTTACTCCAGTCTCTGTGTGTCTGTCTGTCACAAGTCTTGTCGGCATTTTAAGTCAATCATTTCTCATCCAATTTTCACAAAACTTGAACAAAATGTTTGACCATAAGACCTCGGCCAAGTTCGATAACTAGTCATATTGGTCCAAACACTTCAAAGTTATGGCCCTTGAATTACCGAAAATTGGCCTTTTTACTCTTGTCTGCTGTCTAAGCGGAACATTTCTCATCCTATTGTCACCAAACTTTAACAAAATGTGACTGACCATAAGAGTCCTCGGCCAGTTCAATAATTAGCCAAATCGGCACTTTGGAATTATGGCCCTTGAATTACTGAAAATTGGCCTGTTTACTCTTGAACATTTCTTATCTGATCTTTACCAAACTTGAACCAAATCTTCGTTACCATTACTCTTCGGACAAGTTTGTTAACTAGCCAAATTGCCTGAGGCACTTCAGAATAATGGCCCTTGAATTGCCCAAAATCAGCCTTTTTACTCTTCAAAGGTATATTTGTAGTGAGTAAACAGTATATAAAGACTGTCTTGCTATTTAGATTATTAGAAAGTTGTGGGAGACATGTGCTTTTCAAAAAAGCAGGTCTGGTTTTAGTATGCCTTTCTGTGAATACATTGACATTTGCTTTAACATTCTAAAAACTAAAAAAAGACTGCCTTAAGAAGATTTAATAATACATCCATCTTGTTTCTTTATTATCCATATATATTTGTTGTTGCAGAAATCACGAAGGAAAAATATAACGTGGAGCCAGTGCAGGTCCGTGACAAGTTAAGAGAAGTCTTGAAGCCGTGCAGACATGCTGGGTCAGTCAAACCCACTGATATGTAACCTCGGTTTAATGTTAAGAGAAGGCAAATAAAAGATTAGAAATTTTATATAGTTAATGTTAGTTTTATTTTCAGCCACAAATGGAGTGAGAAAGTCGTCATAGAGTCATCTCCATATTTGGTGTGTTTCGGGTACACTTCCTAAATTTCTTTCCAGACACTACTAGAAAATATTCCAGGCTACGCTGGAAACTTTTCCTTGGAAAAACTTCCGGCCTAGCCCGGAAAACTGGAAAAATATTCCAGGGTTTCCAGGCAACGCCGGAAAAATTTCCATGATAAAAGTTCCAGGGTTTCCAGCCTATGCTGGAAAATTTTCAGGGCTTTCCGTGAATTCTGTACCCTGGAAAGTTGCCTTTTTTTCTCCTTGGTTTCCATGCAAAATGCGGAAAATCTGTCCGAATACTCCACGGACATTTTTACATGGAACTTCTTCAGCCGGGATATTTCTATTATACAAAAAAATAAGATGAGCGTCAGCACCCGCAAGGCGGTGCTCTTGTTTATGATTTGATTTTAACCAAACTTGCACACCACTTGTATCACCATAAGATCTCGATTCCTTTTTATACGCCCGCAGGGACGTATTATCTTATCGCCACGGTGTCTGTCTGTCTGTCTGTCTGTCTGTCTGTGTGTGTGTTGGTTAGCAATTTTCCTTCTGCTCTGTTACTCTTGAACCCCTTTGATGGATTTCAGAGAAACCTGACACAAATGTTCACCTCATTGAAACGACATGAGAGCGCATGTTTCGGATGGCTCACTTCAATGTCAAGGTCACACTTATGGGTCAAAGGTCATGTGACTTTTTTTATGTGAATAGTGCTCTGCATTTGCGTTGCATTGCAGTGCTCTTGTTTTTATTTGGCAGGTCCTTTTGTTCACTTACAGTAATTTTGTTTTAATTACTTCCCTTTTATGTTACTATAAATAGCTTATTTAGTAACTTTTTTATTATTGGCCGTAGGGAAAAACCGAGACCACTTTTCTGTGGTACAACATGGAATGGTACCTCCAAGTTTTAGGTGTATTTTGACATATCTCACGGGTATGAAACGTTGCCTGCGCACAAAATGTGCCACACTGAAATGAAGGCATCGCGCCTCCGACGGCGCAGGCATTGCGCAGGATGTTTACAAAAATAACGAGCAAGATGAGTAAAATTGAATGTTTTTGGTTATTGTCTTTTTACAGTAAAAACTTCTTAGAAATCGGGAATGCTGCGGGATGTAGTTGTGTCTTGCCGACAAATTCATGCGCAGTTTGTGAAGAAATATGTAATATTGTTATTTTGCGCGTGTTTTTCATCGGATACAGTAACGTGAAAATTACAAAAGCAGTGAATATTTCGAGTCATTTCACCTCCTGCCGAAAAAGGAATGATGTATTTCTGTAGTATATCATATAAAGACATGATATCTGATCGATTGAGATAAAATACATGCCTAGGAAAAGGCATATCCCCACGTTCTGCCGACTTTTCAGTCCAGTGCCGCAGGCATCTCGATGGTGCCGCAGACATCGTGAGAGGCGCAGTCATATTGAATACTATTGTAGTCAGTAGTACGTGTAATTTCGACCTTCTAACATGTATTGAAGTACAAAAACATCAATAACTATGTTGTTCCTCCAGTTATTGTAGTAGTAAGACAAATTTTCTCAATCCGAACTTTGTATTTATAAATACTATTTTAAGAAGTTTGCAGTATTTTTTCTCGCTGTTTTTGGGAATGGGGCCAGGGAAAATCACGTCATTTTGTATCGATTTGGGATTCATTTTTTCCCGTAAAATAGCAATATTCAGTTACTTAACGTCCCATTTGTAACAATTATTGATGTTATAGTTCAAAGCAAGGTATGAAAACCAGCATCGGAGCGCAAAAACTGTCATAACTTTTGTCATTTTTCAACCAGTTTTAATGTTTTTGTTTCAGCATTGAGTTTTTTTTCTTAACAGTTTGGGCGTACTTTTTTATTAGCGGCAAGCTGAATTCCCCACCCCTCCAATGAAAATAAAAATAAATAAATGGTGAGGTTCGCAGTTTTGGCGTTCCGGAAAAAAGGAACGCAATAAGACAAAAAAAAAACACACACACACACATAAGAACACGAAATTTCTCTCGCTTATCTCGTGCCATGTTTTTCTGTTCATCGCTTATCAAAATAGTACGCCCAAACTGTAAAGACAAAAACAACAACAAAATTTCATGCTGAAACAAAAACATCAAAATTGGTTGAAAAATGACAAAGTTATGACAGTTTTTGTGCTCCAGTGCTGGTTTTCATACATTGCTAAGCATCAATAATTGTTACAAATGAGAATGTTTGGTAATTGAATAATGTTTTTTTTTAGGAGAAAATAATCCAAATTCGATACAAAATGACGTGATTTTCTCAACTGGGAGGCACCTGGTCCCATCCCCCAAGAGTAAGAAAAAATATTGCAAACTTCTTAAAATAGCTATTAATATTACAAAGTTCGGATTGAAAAGATTTGTCTTACACAATAACTGGAGGAACAACATTGTTATTGATATTTTTGTACTTAAATACATGTAAGAAGGTCGAAATTACACGTACTACCGACTACAATAGTATTCAAGATGCCTGTGCCTCTCACGATGTCTGCGGCACCATCGAGATGACTGCGGCACTGGACTGAAAAGTCGGCAGAACGTGGGGATATGCCTTTTCCTAGGCATGTATTTTATCTCAGTCGATCAGATGTCATGTCTTTATATAATATACTACAGAAATAGATCATTCCTTTTTCAGCAGGATATGAAATGGCTCTGAATATTCACTGCTTTTGTAATTTTCATGTTACTGTATCAGATGAAAAACACGCGCAAAATAACAATATTACATATTTCTTCACAAACTGGGCATGGATTTGTCGGCAAGACACAACTACATCCCGCTGCATTCCCCGATTTCTAAAAAGTTTTTACTGTAAAAAGACAATTACCAAAACATTCAATTCTACTCACCTTGCTCGTTATTTTTGTAAACATCCTGCGCAATGCCTGCGCCGTCGGAAGCGCAATGCCTTCATTTCAGTGCGGCACAATTTGTGCGCAGGCAACGTTTCATACCCGTGTATCTGTACCTTGTAAAAAATTTTATACGCCCGTTTGAAAAACGGGACTTATTATGGGAACGGCCCTGGCGGGTGGATTTTATACCCCTACAAAACGGATTGTAAAAGCATCCTTTTTATATACACTTTTTTTTCAATTAATGAAGAGAAAAGGCAAGAACTATTTCTTTGCATCTGACCTGATGTTTGCCTGCATATATGAATCTTAACTGACCCAAATTCCACCTGGGGTTGTTTCTATACATTAGTGTGGGAGCTTGTAACTTGATCTATCATTAATCTTATCTTTAACCAACTTTCACTCGTGCAGAAATAATACACTGCAGACACATTCAAAAATGATCTTTTCAGATTCAGCCAGTACAGCCAATTTCCACTAGTTGCCACCTATTTTCCACCTTTTTCTGTCTCTCAGAATTGTTGATTGAAAAACTGATTTATTAATATTTACATTGAATATAATACAAAGATATAATAAATAATAAATATTCTGTCTCACAAAATAACCAAAATTCAAATTTTCTGTATACCTCGCTGAATATTATTTTTGTGCAGCTGGAGTCCGAGTAGACTTTGAAGGAGCCTGGTTCTACTGTTTTGCAGATGTCGGTCAATCAGTCTGTCGGTCGTTCGGTATGTAGACCAATCGGTTTCCGGATGATAACTCAAGATAACTCAAGAACGCTTGGACCTAAGATCATGAAACTTTATAATTATGGAGGTTGGACATGACCAGCAGTGACCCCTATTGACTTTGAGGCCAGTTGGTCAAAGGTCAAGATCACAGTGACCTGGAACAGTTAAACAGTTTCCAGATGATAACTCTAGTACTCTTGGGCCTAGGATCATGAGAGTGAATGGGAAGGTTGGTCATAACTAGCAGATAACCCCTGTAGATTTTGAGTTCAGTAGGTCAAAGGTCAAGGCCACAGTGACCTGGTACAGTTAAACTGTTTCCGGATGTTAACTTGAGAACTCTTAGACCTAGGATCATGAAACTAACTACGAGCTGTTTTTTAATGTGGAGCAAAGTCAGGGTTCCATGTAAAGATTTTTGTACAGGGTAATCCAATGTCTTACAGTTCGCTTTTAAATCAAACATCACAAATTTTTTTTTTCCACCTATTTGCCACCAAGAAAATTTTCTAAGTCCCTATTTTCCACTTAACGCCACTCAATTTCCACCATGAAAAAAACCTGTTCTACTTTCCACCTTTTTGCCACCATAAAGAAAAACTATGTTCAAATTTACACCTTATGCCACCTAAATGCCACCAAAATAAAGTGGCTTTTGGTGGCAAATTTACCACTTGTGTGAAAAAAGGATTGAATTACACCAAACGCCAACTACTGCCACCTATTTCCACCAGTTGCCACCCTTTTTCCATGGAAATAAGTTGCAAACAGTGGCATTTGGTGGCAAATCTAGGGACTGGTGTGTAAAAATTAGTGAAACTTTATTATGTGAGGTAATTCAGTTCAAAGTTAATTTTGAAGATTCTAGAAATTGCTCAAGTAAGTTTGTTTACATAATTGACCAATGAAACAATACATACATTTGTAATTATGCTAATTAACACATGCATGTATTTTTGTACATCAATCGTTATATAACCCGGTAGCATAAAACAATAAATGCTAAAGTATAACCAAAGGCTTCACAAAGATTTTATAAGTAATATGCATATATGAAAACAGATATCTTTAGGTACTTTCTTTGAATGATTTCATCATTATATAAGTGTAACTAATCTTTGTTCGAAACTATGTATATGCTTACCAATATTCTAATCAGTCACTTTTAACTGGCAAAGATTCATTATACCCCCACCAAACATGTTTTTATACCCCCACCAAACATGTTTGTTGGGGGGCTATATAGGAGTCAGTTTTGTCGCGTCGCGTCACGAAATCTATTATCTCAGTTACTGCTCAGTGGATTTGATTCAAACTTAAAATAAATGTATCACCTTATCACCCACATCATGTGACACAAGATGCATAACTCTGAAACCAATTTTTCATGAATTATGTCCCCTTTTATTTAGAATTTAAGGTTAATTTTGATGCATTTTCACTATATCTCAGTTATTACAAAATGGTTTTGATTCAAACTTAAAATAGATGTTCCACCGTATCACCCACATCATGTGACACAAGGTGCATAACTCTGACACCAATTTTTCATGAATTATACCCCCTTTTAATTAGAATTTAAGGTTATTTTTTATGCATTTTCACTATATCTCAGTTATTACTAAATGGATATGATTCAAACTTAAAATAGATGTTCCACCTTATCACCTCCATCTTGTGACACAAGGTGCATAACTCTGACACCAACTTTTCATGAATTTATTTAGAATTTAAGGTAAATTTTAATGTATTTTCACTATATCTCAGCTATTACTAAATGGAATTGCTTCAAACTTAAAATAGATGTTCCACCTCATCACCCACATCATATGACACAAGATGCAGAACTCTGACACCAATGTTTCATGAATTATGCCCCTTTTTACTTAGAATTGAAGGTTTATTTTGATGCATTTTCACTAAATATCATTCTGATTGGCTTAGAGCCAAAGGGAAGTTACCTTTTTTTAGCTCACCTGAGCACGAAGTGTCAAGGTGAGCTTTTGTGATCGCCCTGTGTCCGTCGTCCGTGCGTGCGTGCGTGCGTGCGTCCGTCCGTTCTTCCGTCGTCAACAATTTGACTGTTAACACTCTAGAGGTCACAATTTTCACTTAATCTTAATGAAACTTGGTCAGAATGTTACCCTCAATTAAACCTTGAATGAGTTCGATATTGGGTCATCTGGGTTCAAAATCTAGGTCACCAGGTCAAATCAAAGGAAAAGCTTGTTAACACTCTAGAGATCACAATTTTGGCCCAATCCTAATGAAACTTGGTCAGAATGTTACCCTCAATAAAATCTTGGACGAGTTTGATATTTGGTCATCTGGGGTCAAAAACTAGGTCACCAGGTCAAATCAAAGGAAAAGTTTGTTAACACTGTAGTGGCCACATTTATGACCATATCTTAATGAAACTTGGTCAGAATGTTAATCTTGATGATCTGTAGGTCAGTTTTAAATCTGGGTCAGATGGGGGACAAAAACTACGTCAATAGGGCAAATCGAAGGAAAAGCTAGTTAACAGTCTAGAGGCCACATTTATGACTGTATCTTCATGAAACTTAATCACAATGTTAATCTTGGTGATCTTTATGTCAAGTTTGAATCTAGATCATGTTGTGTCAAAAACTAGGTCACCGGGTCAAATCAAAGAAAAGCTAGTTAACACTTTAGAGGCTACATTTATGACCATATCTTAATGAAACTTGGTCAGAATGTTGATCTTGATGATCTTTAGGTCAATAGGTCAGGTGAGTGATACAGGGCCTTCATGGCCCTCTTGTTTAACATATGTACTGCGTTACTTCCCCTTAAATTCCAAGAATTTGTCTATTTTTAGAAATTCTATTTTTAGATTTTCAATATTTTAGGTATTTTTCTAACTTTTTTATTATTAGTCCTGTGTAAAAAGTAAAAACATTTTTCTTTGGTAACATGTGTCGGTAAGACATTTTTTTGTATTCATTTTTAGTTTATCTCTTATATTAGAGATTTTATATTTACCTCATCCCTCATCCTAGGCACATATACTAGTATTACTTATATGTGCCGAGATGGCCAAGGATGAAGTACTTCAAAGACCAGTAAAATTTTGTTTTAAGTATTAAGTTTTTTTTACGTTTTATATTATTCTAAGTATTTTTAAAATTTCTTATGGTTGATGGTTGCCATTCTTCTGTGACAAGACCGTATGGTGGGGGTATAAGTCACTCCTGTGACAGTTCTAGTTTTCCTAGTTTATATAATATCATATAGTGTTTGAAACTGCAAAAGTGATCACATGCAATAAATGTACTGTCATGTTATTGCTCACTATACATGTACTGTAAAAAAGTCTATAAATCACATTTATTGCTGTTGAATAATACTGTCAGCAGAACGTCCTGGACAACTGTGGAATAACTCCGGAAAATTGTCTACGGACGTCCATGGAATCACTCAGGAAAATTGTCCATGGAAAGTTCACCGGAAATCCCTGGACATCTTTCCGCAGTATTCCATATCAAGCTCCGGAAAATTTGTCCGATTTCTCCAGAGTCCGGACTTCCATGGAAATTCAAAGACATTCCATGGAAACTTCTGGAATTTTGACAGCAGGGTTGATCATGGCCAGCAGTTGACCTCTATTGATTTTGAGGTCAGTAAGTCTAAGGTCAAGCAAGTGGGCTTTGAAATTGGCTTAGTTCTGTGACAAGGCCATATTGTGGGGCTACAATTTGGCACTCCTGTGAGAACTCTAGTTTATTATTATTTCAGATTAGTATGTTACTAAGGTCCAGAAACATAACTCCCTCTGCATTTTGTCAAAAGTATGGGCCTTTTAAACTAAGAAATCAGTATTTCTTGGTTGTTTTTAGCTCACCTTGAGCACGAAGTGCAGTGCTCAAGGTGAGCTATTGTGACCAGTCATTGTCCGGCGTGTGTCGGCGTGCGTCGTCCGTCGACATTTGCCTTGTGAACACTCTAGAGGCCACATTTGTGACCCAATCTTAATGAAACTTGGTCAGAATGTTAGTCTTGATGATATCTAGGTCAAGTTTGAAACTGGGTCATGTGGGGTCAAAACCTAGGTCAGTAGGTCAGATCAAAGGAAAAGCTTGTGAACACTTGTGACCCAATCTTCATGAAACTTGGTCAGAATGTTAGTCTTGATGATCTCTAGGTCAAGTTTGAAACTGGGTCATGTGGGTTGAAAAACTAGGTCAGTAGGTCAGATCAAAGGAAAAGCTTGTGAACACTCTAGAGACCACATTTTTCAACCAATCTTTATGAAACTTGGTCAAAATGTAAGCCTTGATGATTTCTAGGTCAAGTTCGAAACTGGGTCATGTGGGGTCAAAAACTAGGTCAGTGGGTCAGATCAAAGGAAAAGCTTGTGAACACTATAGACCACATTTTTGACCGAATCTTTATGAAACTTGGTCAGAATATTAGTCTTAATGATCTCTAGGTCAAGTTCGAAACTGGGTCATGTAGGTTAAAAAACTAGGTCAGTAAATCAGATCAAAGGAATAGCTTGTGAACACTCTTGAGACCACATTTGTGCCCCAATCTTTATAAAACTTGATCAGAATGTTAGTATTTATGATCTCTAGGTCAGGTTTGAATCTGGGTCATGTTGGGTCAAAAACAAGGTCAGGAGGTCAGATCAAAGGAAAAGCTTGTGAACACTCTAGAGACCACATTTAAGACCCAATGTTTATGAAACTTAGTCAGAATGTTAGTCTTGATGATCTCCAGGTCAAGTTTGAAACTGGGTCATGTTGGATTAAAAAACAAGGTCACCTGGTCAAATCAAAGGAAAAGCTTGTACACTCTAGAGGCCACAGTTGTGACCCAATATTTATGACACTTAGAAAGTTTTGCTTGATGATTTCTAGGTCAGGTTTGAATTTAGGTCATTTGGGGTCAAAAACTAGGTCACCTGGTAAAATCAAAGAAAAAGCTTGTGAACACTGTAGAGGTCACATTTGTGACTCAGTCGTTATGAAACTGGGTCAGAATATTTGTCTTAATCATTTCTAGGTCAAGTTTGAATCTGAGTCACGTGGGGTCAAAAACTAGGTCACTAGGCCAGTTCAAAGGAAAATCTTTTCAACACTCTTGAGACCACAATGTAAGTCTGAAACTCATGAGAATTAGTCAGAATGTTTGTTTTGATAATTTATCGGGTCAAGTTCGAATCTGGGTCATGTGGGGTCAAAAAATAGGTCACCGGTCAAATCAAAGGAAAAACTTGTGAACACTCTAGAGGCCACAGTAAATGTAACCAAATCTTTATGAAATTCAGTCAGAATGTTTGTCTTGATGATCTTTAAGTCAAGTTCTTGGTCATGTGGGGTCAAAAACTAGGTCAGTAGGGCAGATCAACTCTGGTGAGCGATATATAGGGCCATCATGGCCCTCTTGTTTTGTTAGCTCACCCGTCATCAGTGTCATACATGTAGTAACAAAGTAAGCTTTTGTGATCGCCCTTCATCAGGCATCCGTTGTCCGTCCACAATTTCTTGAACTGCTTTTGCAGCTATATCGAGACATCATTAGCCCACCATCGTCAGATTGTCCGTCCTTCCGTGTGTCCGTCCGTTAACAATTTCTTGTTATCTCATTTCCTCAGAAACTACTAGGGGGATTTCGACCAAACTTTGTAAGAATGATGTATTGGTACCCTAGTTGTGTCCCCCTTAAAATCAGACTGGTTCAACAATTTTTGATTGAGTTAAATGGCCCTTTGTTTTTATGCCCCCGAAGGGAGGCATATTAGTTTTCAACTGTCCATTCGTTCGTTCGTTAGTTAGTTCGTTCGTCACAACGTTAACTTTTTGCATGAAGGCACTTTACTCGCGAACCACTGCACCCAGGACCTTCAAACTTCAATTGCTGATAGTACTTATTGAGTACACGACCCCTACTGACTTTGGGGTCACCAGGTTATAGGTCAAGGTCACCAGGTCAAAGGTCAAGGCGCTGCGGGGGCATTTGTCACCATTAGTGACAGCTCTTGTTTTTTTATAATTTACATTGATTTATATGTATGTACACAGGTGGTAAACGCGCAATCCGATTCGGCCGGGAATACGCTTAAAATGGGTTGCGCAACGTCCGGTGCTGGTGTTGCGCGTAAAAAAAACGAAATTGAGGTATGTGAAGTTATGATTTTGCTTAGTATGAGACAAGTATAAATTTTCTCGAAAAAAGCAAAATGCTATTCGACACAAATATGATAATACATCATATTTGTAAAATATCTGGTTTGTAAGTATGAATCAGCTCTATTATCACAAAAACTCAGGCGACACGAAACGTTAAAAAAGTATGAAATCAACAAAAAATGGAAGTTTCTGACCTCATATCCCTAATCTGAGGACATCTGATGCTTTTTATGATAACTCAACTGTTACAAAGTAACGAATATCAAAATTATTTGCTTCAAATCCTGCTTACGGGGACATAGTTGACAAAAAAATCTTCGGGGACTGGGTTGCGCACCGGGAATGGAGTTGCTCGTATACATCATAATTAAAAGGATGACAACGAATAGCAGTTTTTTTGGTATTCGAATATTCGGCCAACCTTCCGAACGATTCTTATATTTGGTCATCAAATGATCAACAAATCAATTGAAAATCTGCATTAATTCTACTTTCGTTTACACCGGAAGTAATTGGCGAATTAAGTTTGACTAATCGTTCTCATCGCTTGTTCATCTTTTATACGCCCGTTTAAAAAATGGGACGTATTATGGGAACGCCCCTGGCGGGCGGTTGGGCGGGCGGGCGGTGTCCACAGACTTTGTCCGGAGCATATCTTCTTCATGCATGGAGGGATTTTGATGAAACTTGGCACAGTTGTTCACCATCATGAGATGGAGTGTCATGCGCAAGAACCAGGTCCCTAGGTCTAAGGTCAAGGTCACACTTTGAGGTCAAATGTCAAATTCAAGTATGACTTTGTCCGGAGCATATCTTCTTCATGCATAAAGGGATTTTGTTGAAACTTGGCACAGTTGTTCACCATCATGAGACGGAGTGTCTTGCGCAAGAACCAGGTCCCTAGGTCTAAGGTCAAGGTCACTCTTAGAGGTCAAAGGATACAAGAATGAAAACTTTGTCCGGAGCATTTCTTCTTCATGCAATTGGAGGGATTTTGATATAACTTGGCACAAATATTCACCACCACGAGATGGAGTGTCTTGGCTGCGCAAGAACCAGGTCCTTAGGTCTAAGGTCAAGGTCACACTTAGAGGCCAAAGGTCAGATACAAGAATGACTTTGTGCGAACCATTTCTTCTTCATGCATGGAGGGATTTTGATGTAACTTGGCACAATTGTACACCATCATGAGACGAAGTGTCATGCGCAGGTCCCTTCTTTAGAATTACTTCCCTTTGTTGTTACTTTAAATAGCTTGTATTGTAACTTTTTCATTACTAGTTGTAGGGAAAAATCGAGACCACTTTTCTGTAGTACAACATGCATGTTACATCCAATTCTGAGGTGTATTTTGACCTATCTCTACCTGGTAAGGATTTTTGTGTGGACTTACAATTTTTTTTTGGGGGGGGGGGATTTTTTTTTTTTTTTTTTTTTTTTAAAGATTATCTTCCCTTAGTTGTTACTATAAATAACTTATATTGTAACTTTTTTTTATAATTGACCGTAAGGAAAAACCAAGACCACTTTTCTGTTGTACAACATAGATGCTACTTTCAAATTTTAGGTGTATTTTAAGGTATCTTTACCTGGTAAGGAGTTTTTATGTGGATTTAGAAAAACAAAAGAATTACAATAATTACTACCACAAAATTAAAATTCCATTTGTGTTCAGGTTTAACGTCTTTTTCAACAGTCATATAAATGACGGTATCTACTTGTAGCAGTGAGCACAATGCCCAACTTTATAGTGCTGCCTCACTGGAATATCACGCCGTAGACACATGGCATGATATCCCACCCAGTCACATTATACTGACATCTGGCTGACCAGTCCTAGCACTATCCTCTTAATGCTGAACACCAAGCGAGGAAGCTGCTAGTACCATTTTTTACGTCTTTGGTATGATGCGTCCAGGGATTGAACCCACGACCTCCCGCTCTCGAAGCGGACACTAGGCTACTAAGCTACCGAGGCGGTCTTCAATTAAACGAGGTGTAAAATGAAAACTCACCCCCACAGTCTTCATTTTACACCTCGTTCAATTAAACGAGGTGTAAAATGAAGACTGGGGGTGGGGGAGTCTAATAAAAAATATATTTTGCTTAACTTTACCCTTTGTCTGAATATTGAGTAGATTCTGCTAATTTTGTCCATACGAAATGCTCTGTTTTACATGAAAATAATATTCATCACATTTGACTTGTTTTCAACACTTTCGGCATTTTTCTTTACTCAAATACATCTTAAATCGACTTTGATTGAAATCCGAGTCATTGTGCTTTCTGATGATTTTTAACTGCATGCGGTTCGCACCTACCGAAAACAAGGCGATTTGTAACGGATTTTCATCAATTGGGGATCAATAAAATTTCTAAAGGTAAGCAATTAGCGGTACTTACTAAAGGGTACGATGTCATCACCATAGCGATGTACAATCTTGGCACGCTAATATACAAAGTGACACGTCTGACAGCGGCAGAAGCCATTTTCGCGCGTATATGAAAGCGAATTTAGGTAAATTAGATGGACGAACATACTGGTTCTTTCATTTGGTTTAATTTATTTCTTATGATCTCATATTTTTCCGAATATTCGAATAGTGAAACAGTATTCGAATATTCGGGTCATGAAAAAATATTTGAATATTTGTTGCCATCCCTAATCATAATGTATATAGTGTATACGCGCAACTCCATTCCCGGGGCACAGCCCCATTCCCAATTATTTTTTGCCAATCTTTCCCCAAAAAGCAACATTTCATTCAAGTGTATGTAATATTCATGACTGTTTTACACGTATTTCGTCATTTGAAGCATCACATTTCCAGAAAGAAGGCACAAGAGTTAGAAAATTTGCATTTTTCATGATTCCATGCTTTTTTGACAGTTCGAGCCAGCAGAGTGTTCGTGATAACAGAGCTGATTCTTAAATTAATAAGTGGTATTTCACATGATCTTTATTCATTTTTGTGTCGAATAGCATTTTGATTTTTTTCGAAAGCACTCGTAAATGTGTCATTATTTACAAAAACAAAATACCACCTACCTCGATTTTGTATATATTGATTCGCAAAACAAGCACCGGAAGTCAACCCATTTTTAGCGTCTATTCCCAGTGGGAATTGGATTGCGCGTTTACCACCCGTGATAGAGGGAAAAACTTTAAAAATCTTCTTGTCCAAAACCACAGGGCCTAGGACTTCGATATTTGGTATGTAGCATTATCTAGTAGTCCTCTACCAATATTATCTAAATTATTTCTCTAGGGTCAAATATGGCCCCGCCAAGGGGTCACATGTTTTATATAGACATATCTATAGGGTAAAACTTTAAAAATATTCTTGTCATAACCTAAAACATTCAAATTTGGACCTTATGTATAGTTTTGAGTGGCTAAATGAACCTTGACATGAGTTGACCTTTCACATTTCTGTAGCTATAGCCTTCAAATTTGGACCACATGCATAGGTTGTGTACCGAAATAAACTGACCTTGACATTGACCTAGTAACCTTAGTAACTTTCATATTTGATTTGGACCACATGCATAGTTTTGTGTTCCGAAATGAAATTTGACCTTGATTTTGACCTAATGACCTACTTTCACATTTCTCATGCTACAGCCTTCAAATTTGGATCACGTGCATAGTTTGGTGTACCGAAATGAACTTTGACTTCGAGATTGACCTAGAGACCTACTTTCACATTTCTGTAGCTACAGCCTTCAGGCCCGCCCGGTTAGCTCAGTAGGTAGAGCGTTGGTCTACAGATCTCGGGGTCGTGAGTTCGATCCTCGGGCTGGCCATATGTTCTCCGTGACTATTTGATAAACGACAGTGTGTCTGAAAATCATTAGTCCTCCACCTCTGATTCACGTGGAGAAGTTGGCAGTTACTTGCGGAGAACAGGTTTGTACTGGTACAGAATCCAGGAACACTGGTTAGGTTAACTGCCCGCCGTTACATGACTGAAATACTGTTGAAAAACGGCGTTAAACCCAAAACAAACAAAACAGCCTTCAAACTTGGACCACTTACATAGTTTTGTGTTCTGAATTGAAACTTGACCTTGATTTGTACCTAGTACGTACTTTCAAATTTCTCAAGCTACAGCTTTCAAATTTGAAGCACATGCATAGTTATGTGTACAGAAATGAACTTTGACCTTGAAATTGATTTAGTGACCTACTTTCACATTTCTCAAGCTACAGCTTCAAATTTGGACCACATGCATGGACCACATGCACAGTTTTGTTTACCAAAGTAAACTTTGACCTTGATTTTGACCTTGATCTAGTCTTGAAATTTGGAACATTCAAAAATGGCTCAATGGTGGGTGCCAAGATCACTCTGTGATCTCTTATTTATGGTTTGATTTGATACAGACTTGCAAAATATCTTTAACAATGATGAATCCAGCAGGTCCAGTCATAGGTTCCTGAGTTACGGCCCCTGATTGAACCCTGAAAGAACCAAAATTTGTTAATTTTTACCTTGTGCACATGATAGAAGTGACATTTTACATGCGATTTTAACCTCACTTACACACAACTTACGTCACAATATGTTCTTAGTTCCTTTTGAAAACCAGCTAGATTCCGTCATGTGTTCTAGAGTTACTGCCCCTGAAAATTGGTAAAATTGTCTATTTTAGCCCTTTTAGCCATTTAGAGGTTTCATTATGCTTTGATTTGATACAAACTGGCACAGAATGTTTATCTTGATGATCTCTAGGCGAAGTTCAAAACTGGGTCATGAATGTGGGGTCAATAACTAGGCCACCAGGTCAAATCAAAGGAAAAGCTTGTTGACACCCTAGAGGCCACATTATTGACCCTATCTTCATGAAACTTGGTCAGAATGTTTATCTTGATAAGTCCTATGCCAAGTTAAAACTTGGTCCTGTAGGTTCAGAAACTAGCTCACCTGCTCAAATCAAAGAAAAGCTTGTAAACACTCTAGATGACTCCCAGGCCAAGTTCGAAAGGAAAAACTTTTAAAACCTTCTTGTCCAAAAGTAATGGGCCAAGGACTTTGATATCTGGTAATTGTAACATCATCTAGTGGTCCTCTACAAAGATTGTTAGAATTATCCCACTGGGGTTAAATATGGCCCCACCCAGGTAGTCACATGGTTAAATTATAGACTTATACTGGTATACTAAAGGAAAACTTTGAAAATCTTCTTGTCCAAATGACAGTGCCTAGGGCTTTGATATTTGGTATGTAGCATCATCTAGTGGTCCTCTACCAAGATTGTTCAAATTATCCCCATAGAGTCAAATAGGGCCCCACCCTGGTGGGTCATAATTATGGTTTATATAGACTTATATAGGGAAAAACTTTGAAAGTCCTCTTGTCCAAAACCACAGGGCCTAAGGGTTTTGATATTTGGTTACGTATCATCATCTATAGATCCTCTACCGATGTTGTTTAAATTATAACACTGAGGGTCAGATATATCCCCCGCTAAAGATATAGATGTGTTTAGATACCCATACAAACACAGTTATACACTACACAGGGTTCGCACAGACCTGGAAATATCATGGAAATTCACTCTGTCATGGAAATATCATGGAATTTCGAAAAGATAGATTTTATCATGAAAATATCATGGAAATCCCAAACAGATAATGGAAAATCTCGAAACTGGGCCATAATTTTTTTAATTTTCTGGTTCTCGGGAGCGCCGACCCGAATTTTTCGATATTGAAATAAAAATAAAAGTGATTTTCGTTTATTTATATTTATTTTCACCGCCGATAGTCCGGAGTGAATACAAGCGAAAATAAAATTGTTAACGGCCATTTCGTTTGTCCACGCCCTGCCGTTTTAGCGCCGCCCGTCTGCCCGAATCGCCGTCCATTTTTCTTTCTTCAGCGCCCTTTTGCCCTTTCAGCACTGCCCCTTTGAATTACCTGCCAAACATTTGTCAAAATAGCAGACGTCCCGAAAAAACTGTCACTCGATATGCAGATATGACACTCGGCGTCTTCACACAGGTGCTGTGTATTTGCCTGAGGCATGTATGCTCAGTTACGGTAATTAAAGCAATTAAGAGACGATGTCAGACCGACTGAAGCGCAAAAACAACAATTAGAGAGGTCTGCAAACTGGAAAACAATAAAACAGGAGAGAAAATTTAATTTAGAACACAGTCTGCTGTTTATTAAATGGCCAGTAATTATCGGCAATTAGCGTGAACCTCCTGTCAGTTCTGTTGTTCACAGTTTGATCTCGGTTGGAGATAATACTCGATCTTTAATTAGTATCATAATATCTATGATTTTTTATATTTCGTTCATCAAATTAATATTAAATTTATATGAAATTAAAATTCTTAAAGAAAAATAAAAAACACTCGATATTTGACGGTATGTAATGGCAGTCTTAGATTTTTGCGTGGACAGTTATCGCTGAGAGTAGTTTCCCTTTACCGAAATGGCGAAAATCTGAAATCTGAAACTTATTTTGAAGTTCGTTATTCGTCTAGATCTATACCCGTGAATACTACGCACTCACGGCTCAGGGGTGGTCGCGGGGGTCATAAATCTGCGCATTTTCACACGAGTATAAACGGAACATTATGTTCAGTAATATGATGAATGTATAATGACATTTATTGAAAATGTATTCAGATTTGCACTAGAAGAAACTTGCAGTGAATTCGAATTAAAAACCAAAAAACAAAAACAACGACAAAAAGCATTATTCCTGTTTGTTTAATAAATACATAGATCTACTGTTTGTTTTATGATTGTATTCATTATTTTTGTCTTGCAAGTTTTCTTGATTGGAAATATCACAAAATGTTAAGTTCTGCATAATGATTGTATCATACATTGTATCTTGGTGAATCTATTTAATAATTCTAATAATAATTTGCCTTAATGTCATGTAAAAGCGATACTTTACCGTATCATGGAAAATCACTGAAGATCACGGATATATCATGGAAATATCATGGAAATTGAGTAACAGAATTCTGTATGAACCCTGACTACAGTGACTACACTGTAATGAAATGTAAAAGAAATCTGAAAACTTCATTGAACTACATTGTACATAACAATTTTTTCAGCATACATAATATTTTGATGTCACGACATTGTGACATCATCACACAGTTAATGTATATTACGTTGAACAGGTAGATCTATTACATGGGTATAATTAAGTTAAAATCATGGAAAATCATCAAACAAATTAAGAAGATTTTATTGTTTCGCATGTAAGAAAATATATTTCACCCTCGTCGAACACCATAATTTACATTTTCACTCATAGCTTCGCCCCTTGTGTAAATATTGTATAATGGAATTCACTTGGTGCAATACATTAAGATCTTAATGAATTTACCGAAACAAACAAATATTGTTATTTTTTTTTATTTTCTTTAGGACACTCGAAGAGATAAGATGCAGCCAACTGATGCAGAGAAAAGTGATATAGCGCCATCAGGCAGCAATTACAGGGCACAAAAAGGTAATCTGCTATAACCTAATACACACTGGCCATAGCTTTGTCAGATAAAGTGGTTCCAACGTTGATTTTTACGGTCTTGCAAGTATGATTTAAAGGAATTTACAAATTGAATGAAAATGATTGGTGCACCTGGAGCGCAAAGGTCTCCATTTTTTAGCATAAAAATTATGTTTCCAGGAAGTCTGCCCTTACCTTTTTTCCAGATAATGCCATATTCACTGCTAGTTGAACGGAAAACTTGATTTTAGAAGGAAAAACATCCATAAGTACATTCACATGAAATTAAGTGTGCATTAATGGTAAATATGATGTTAAAACATAGATCATGGACAACATTTTATTTGAAAGATTAAAGGCCTGGCAAGTATTAGACACAGAACGGTATCCACTTGGTTGCGTTGCATAGCGACCCACTCGAAACTGTGTTACGTTAGGTTATTCAAACCGGAATAATTCTATTAAAATACACATGCTTCGTTTTAAGAGGTACCCCTTTAGGTAATAAGTGTTTTAATAATAATTTGTTCACGATAAGCACTATATGATGCGATATTGTCAAAAACTGACAAAAGATTTTGCTTCCCCCGCCGGACTGTACGGAAGTGTTTAAATAAACGGCACAAATCTCAGCTAAATGGACACGTTCTAAAAAACAGAGACATTTTCGCTCCAGGTGCTCCCATCGTTTCATTCAGTTCGCTATATAACGGGTAGAAATTCCTTTAAATCAGATTAAGAAGACCAATTTATACAATCGGCCATATTTCTCCATCTGTTCTGCATAAAATGCACATTTTCACCTTGTGACATGCCTAGCTCAAAAAGTATTTGATATAGATTCATGAAACTTTGCATGAGTCTTTATCATGATATGAACTTGCGCATCTCCTATTTTTAATCTTGGTCCGCGCCCTATTTCTAGAGTTATGGCCCCTGAAATAGTCAAAAATGCACATTTTCACCTTGTGACACGCCTAGCTCAGAAAGTATTTGATATAAATTGATGATACCTTGTATGCAGAGTCTTTATCATGATATGAACTTGCACACCTACTATTTTTCATCTGGGTCCGCCCCCTATTTCTAGAGTTATGGCCCCTGAAATAGTAAAAAAATGCACATTTTCACCTAATTATGTGCCTCACTCAGAAAGTATTTAATGTAAATTCATGAAACCCTTCTTGAGTCTTTATCATAATGTGACTTTGCACACTTGGCATTCTTCTTGAGAATTTTAGCATTTAGTACAGAGTTATGGCCCATGAAATAGTCAAAATTGTGGATTTTTTGTTTTTGATGCTCATAACTCAAAAAGTATATGGTATAGAATAGTGAATCCTTTTCATAATTTTTTTTGAGGCTATACCCCATTAAGACTGCAAACATTTGAATTATTTCCCCTTATTTGTGAAAAATGTACCAGTGTGTGTGTGTGGGGGGGGGGGGGAGGGGGGGGGGGGGGGGGGGGGGGGGGGGGGGGGGGGGGGGGCGGGGGGGGGGGGGGGGGGGGGGGGGGGGGGGGGGGGGGGGGGGGGGGGGGGGGGGGGGGGGGGGGGGGGGGGGGGGGGGGGGGGGGGGGGGGGGGGGGGGGGGGGGGGGGGGGGGGGGGGGGGGGGGGGGGGGGGGGGGGGGGGGGGGGGGGGGGGGGGGGGGGGGGGGGGGGGGGGGGGGGGGGGGGGGGGGGGGGGGGGGGGGGGTGCACACCCTGTGTCCTACAGACACATTCTAGTTGACCAAATTATGCCCCTTTCATACTTAATTTTTTGACAGTCTTCGTTTTCTGGACATAACTGTGTAACTATATAAAGTTATGACTTGAAACTCAAAATATATTTTTACCATCATCATCTGCATGTTTGGTAACAATCCCAATAACTCTGGTTTGTGTTCTTGACAGAATTATGCCCATTGGTGTATCTTCCTTTTAAAGTAGAGGTCTCTTATTGAGACATATATTCAATTTATTGTCAAATCGCCGAATAGTGGAGCACGCTGTCTAATACGTACAGCTCTTGTTATTCCCTTTAGTGTATCTCTAATATTAGAGATTTTTAATACCACTATTTGGAGAATATGGGGGCTACCCTATTCGCGTCGGCGTCGTCGTGACCTTTCTTGGTTAAAGTTTTTCGGCAACCTTTGTTTTTCTGTCACATCTTTGTTACTATTGCTTATATCCTACTGTTTCTTTACATAAACAGTGTCCAGTATACAAACAAAATATGTGTAGAGGCTGAGCCCATTATACTCAAGGTCAAGGTCACCAAGGTGTTATACTTAGGTTATTTTTAAGGTTAAAGTTTTTCGGCAACCTTTGTTTTTCTGTCATAGCTTTGTTACTGCTGCTTATATTTTACTGTAACTTTACATAAACATTATCCAGCATACCAACAAAGTATGTACAGGGGCTGGGCCCATTATACACAAGGTCAAGGTCACCAAAGTGTTATACTTGGGTTATTTTCAAGGTTGAAGTTTTTTGGCAACCTTTGTTTTTCTGTCTTATCTTTGTTACTATTGCTTATATCTTACTGTAAGTTCACATAAACATTGTTCAGTAAACAAACTATATACAGGGGCATGGCCCATTATACCCAAGGTCAAGGTCACAAAGTTGTTTTACTTGGAATTATTTTGAATTCATGTTAAATATTTTCAAAAGCTTCGTTTATAGACATATTTTTGGTACTTACAAAGATAATGACTTGAAATTAAAAATATTTCTTAATAATCATCATCTGCATGTGTGGTTACAAACCCCATAACTTTAATTGTATTTTTGACAGAATTATGCCCCTTAAAATTGTACTTAAAGTGTTTTTTGCAGTCTTCGCTTTCTGGCAATGTAAGATAAAGACTTGAAACTTAAAATGTATAGATCTTTATCATCATCATTTGCATGTATGGTAACAATCCCCATAACTCTGATTTGTATTTTTGACCAAATTATGCCCCTTTCATACTGACATACTTAAAGTTTTTAACAAACTTCGTTTTTGTGTCCCCCCCCCCATGAATGGTGGGGGCATATAGATTTAGTCTTATCCGTGCGTCTGTCCGTGTGTCCGTCCGTCCGTCCGAAGTTCGTGACGCGCCTAGCTCAAAAAGTATTTGATATAAATTCATGAAACCTTGCATGAGTCTTTATCATGATATGAACTTTTATCTCCTATTTTTCGTCTGGCTCCGCCCCCTAATTTTAGGGTTATGGCCCCTGAAATAGTCAAAAATGCACATTTTCACCTTGTGACACGCCTAGCTCAAAAAGTATTTCATATAAATTGATGAAACCTTGCATGAGTCTTTATCATGATATGAACCTTTATCTCCTATTTTTCATCTGGCTCCGCTTCCTATTTTTAGAATTATGCCCCCTGAAGTAGTCAAGAATACACATTTTCACCTTGTGACGCGCCTAGCTCAAAAAGTATTTGATATAGATTAATGAAACCTTGCATGAGTCTTTATCATGATATGAACTTTTATCTCCTATTTTTCATCTGGCTCCGCTTCCTATTTTTAGAGTTATGCTCCCTGAAGTAGTCAAAAATACACATTTTCACCTTGTGACGCGCCTAGCTCAAAAAGTATTTGATATAGATTCATGAAACCTTGCATGTATATTAATCATGATAAGAACTTGTGCACCTCCTATTTT
This sequence comes from Mercenaria mercenaria, assembly GCF_021730395.1. NCBI lineage: Eukaryota > Metazoa > Mollusca > Bivalvia > Venerida > Veneridae > Mercenaria > Mercenaria mercenaria. The sequence continues at coordinate 34,492 of NW_026463079.1, read as the reverse complement.
TCATTGGGTCTGCCCCCTATTTTCAGAGTTATGGCCCCTGAAATAGTAAAAAATGCACATTTTCAACTTGTGACGCGCCTAGCTAAAAAGTATTTTATTTAGATTCATGAAACCTTGCATGTATATTAATCATGATAAGAACTTGCGCATCTCTTATTTTTAGTCTGGCTATGCCCCCTATGTTTAGAGTCATGGCCCCTGAAATAGTCAAAAATGCACATTTTCACCTTGTGATGCGCCTAGCTCAAAAAGTATTTGATATAGATTCATGAAACCTTGCATGTGTATTAATCATGATAAGAACTTGTGCACCTCCTATTTTTCATTTGGGTCTGCCTCCTATTTTCAGAGTTATAGCCCCTGAAATAGTAAAAAATGCACATTTTCACCTTGTGACGCGCCTAGCTCAAAAAGTATTTGATATAGATTCATGAAACCTTGCATGTTTATTATTCATGATAAGAACTTGCGCACCTCCTATTTTTAGTCTGGCTACGCCCCCTATTTTTAGAGTTATGGCCTCAGAAATAGTCAAAAATGCACATTTTCACCTTGTGATGCGCCTAGCTGAAAAAGTATTTGATATAAATTCATGAAACCTTGCATGTGTATTAATCATGATATGAACCTGCGCACCTCCTATTTTTCATTTGGGTCTGCCACCTATTTTCAGAGTTATGGCCCCTGAAATAGTAAAAAATGCCCATTTTCACCTTGTGACGTGCCTGGCTCAAAAGTATTTGATATAGATTCATGAAACCTTGCATGTGTATTAATCATGATATGAACTTGAGTATCGCCTATTTTTTTGTCTGGCTCCGCATCCTGTTTTCAGAGTTATGGCCCCTGAAATTGTCAAAAATGCACATTTTCACCTATTGACACCCCTAGCTCAAAAAGTATTTGATATAGATTCATGAAACCTTGCATGAGTCTTAATCATGGTTTTAACTTGCGCATCTCCTATTTTTTATTTGGTTCTGCCCCCTATTTTCAGAGTTATGGCCCCTGAAATAATCAAAAATGCTTATTTTCATCTTGTGACGCACCTAGCTCAAAAGTATGATATATAAATGGTTGAAAAGTTGCACAAGTCTTTATCATGATATAAATTTGCACACCTCTTTTTTGGGTATTCCACCGTCTATTTTTAAAGTTATAGCCCCTGAAATAGTACGAAAGTGCACATTTTCACCTAAGTATGTGCCTAGCTCAAAAAGTATTTGATGTAAATTCATGAAACCTTGCTTGAGTCTTTATCATGATGTGCCTTGCACGTTTGGCATTCTTCTTGAGAATCTTAGTGCATATTACAGAGTTATGGCCCTTGATTTAGACAAAATAATGGATTTTTTGTTTGTGATGCTCTAAGCTCAAAAAGTATAGCGTCTAGAATAATGAATCCATTGCATAAAATGTTTGTTGAGGCTATACCCCATTAAGACTGCAAACATTTGAATTATTGCCCCTTATTTGTGACAAATATACCAGTGGGGGGCACACCCTGTGTCCTACAGACACATTCTAGTTTGGACATAACTTTGGTACTATATAGGATAATGACTTGAAACTCAAAATATATCTTTATCATCATCATCTGCATGTGTGGTAGCAATCCCAATAAATCTTTAATTTGTGTTCTTGACAGAATTATGCCCCTTGATGTATCTTCTTTTTAAATTGGAGGTTTCTTATTGAGACATGTATTCATTTTACTGTCGAATTGCCGAATAGTGGAGCGCGCTGTCTTATGGACAGCTCTTGTTATATTTACCTCATTCCTCGTCCTGGGCACATATGCTAGTATTACTTATATGTGGAAGCCCAGAATGAAGTACTCCAAAGACGAGTAAAAATAATTTTTTTATCCCCCGCCGATGAAATCGGGAGGCGGGTATTGAAATGGAGTTGTCCATCCGCCCGTCAGCCCATCAGTTAGTCCGTCAGTCCATCCGTCCATCCATCTGCAGCCAGTTCTCAGTAACTACCTGGTAGAATTTCATGAAACTGGAAATAAACATGAACCAACATACTGCGATGATGCCTGTCAAGTTTTTTTTTGAGTGGTCAATTTCTCTTAGAGTTATTGCCCTTGATTTAGTGAATAATGTCTGTCTGCAGCCATTTCTCAGTAACTAGCAGGTAGAATTTTATCAAACTTGAAATAGACATGAACCAAGATACTGCGTTGATGCCCTCCAAGTTTTTTTTTCGATTGGTCAATTTCCCTTAGAGTTATTGCCCTTGATTTAATGAAAAATGCACAGAAATGTCCGTCCGCAGCCATTTCTCAGTTACTAGCAGGTAGAATTTCATCAAACTTGAAATAAATATGAACCAACATACTTAAGATGATGCCTATCATTTTCTTTTTTTATTGGTCAAATTTCCATACAGTTATTGCCCTTTAATTGTTTAAAAATCCACAGATTTGTACATAACAAACCAGTTGAAAGAATTATATCATTAAACTTCTTTCATTCTTTTCCATGAACATTTATTATAAACATGTGAAGTTGTGTATCCTCACCTCCCCCCCACGAAAAAACCCCAGTCATTTCCTGTTAATTTGATTTTGACGCCCTCCCCCCTCCCCCCCCCCCCCCCCCCCCCGGAAAAAAAACATTCATTTTCTGTTAATTTGATTTTGACTAATGAAATTATTTGCTTCTTTGTAACATTCTTAACTTTTTGCTGGATATATTTTTTTGCCTTTCCTCACCACAGAATCGTTCTGCGAGAGATACCAATTCATTGAATTTGCTTGTTTAAGTATTAATTTTTTTTTTACGTTTTATATTAAGTATTTTTAAATTTTCTTATGGTTGCCCCCCCCCCCACTTGAAAAAAAAAACCCATTCATTTTCTGTTAGTTTGATTTTGACTAATGAAATTATTTGCTTCTTTGTAACATTCTTAACTTTTTGCTGGATATATTTTTTTTGCCGTTCCTCACCACAGATCTGTTCTGTGGGGGATACCAATTCATTGAATTTGCTTGTTTAAGTATTAAGTTTTCTTTACGTTTTATATTGAGTATTTTTAAAATTTCTTATGGTTGCCATTCTTCTGTGACAAGACTGTATTGTGGGGGGTATAAGTTACTCCTGTGACAGTTCTAGTTATGTTTTACCACATTTTTTGCAACCTGTTGATGTTTAAGCCAAAATATATATTAAATGACTTGCAGGGAATGATCAAGAAATAAGTGTTGCAGAAAAGAAAGGGAATCAGAAAGATAAGGTAAGGATTTATACTCAAGTTTGCAGAAAGTTTTATTAGTTTTGTTTAATAATTCTACAACTTAAAACAATATTCACTTGAATCATGTGACAGACAATTTAATTAGCCTTTTCCAATCCTTCAAAGAGACATTCATGCATTTTGCCATCAAATAGATCCATTTTATAAGTTTTGTGTATTTTTAGTCATCTACTTGTGGAACACCAGAGGGGACTATATGATTGCCCTCCGTCTGTCCATAAATTTGGATCCTGCAATAACTCAAAAAGTTTTCAATCCAGGTTCATAAAACTTGCTTTGTGAATAGAGAGCAATTATTTAGATTATACATGTACTTATGTCTTATGCTTGTTGGTCATTTACCTTGCGAGGATGATAAACATTTGTTTGAGCATGCTCTAGGGATGGATATTCCTGTCTTTCCCTAGGGAAAAACCTTGTCTAAAATAGCGTGCACTTCGGTAACATCACATAATACTGGCACAATTATGACATCATCGACTATATAAATAATGCTTCTATTTGTCTCCATGATCTAATTTGAACATTCAGATAGGCAATAAAAATTATCAAACATGTCTGTCTGTGTAAGACAGCTGTTTTCCCAACACTCGGGACAGCTTGCTTAAAAAAAACCTCAATGCTCGGTTTTTCATTCCACACTGTCCATCGGGTAGGAAAAGACCTGTCATACACAGGCAGGCATGTAAGGTCCTTATAGTGTAACTGTACATGTAATTATTTCATACCATTAACATTTTTTCCTCACATTGCTTATAAGTTATATGTATGACTACAAATCTCTCATATAGTCAATTTTACTTTTTCATTTTAGTTATCAAACTCAAGTAGCTATAATTGTCATTTTTACTTGCCCGGTTCGAAAAAAAACAACAATAACTTGTCCCATCAAACAACCACCTTTTATCAATTACCTGTCCGGACCTTGGTTTAACTTGTCCCGGACAATTGGACAAGCTCAGTGTCTTCTAAACCGCTTTGAAGATTTTCATAAAACTAGCATCCAATATTAAAAGACAGGCTGAGTGCGCATAACCAAGGTCACTAGGTACAATGTCAAGGTCATGCCTGGAGGTGAAAGGTCAAATAGCTTATGTGTCTGTTACATATTTGCTCAGCCGCTTTGAAGACTTTCATAAAACTAGCATCAAAAAATTAGTTATCAAGACAATGTGTAAAGCACAGGCCCAGGTCACTAGGTTTAAGGTCAAGGTCACACTTGAAAGTCAAAGATTAGATATCTTAAATTTGTGTCTGCTGCAATATCTTCCTAACCACTGGAAGGATTTCCATAAAATTAGATTCAATTGTTAACCTCATCAAAGTGACATGCCAAGTGCAGAGCCCATGTCTCTAGGTCCAAGGTCATGGTCACACTTGAATAGCACAAATTTGTGTCCACTTCATATCTTCTTAACCACTGGAAGGATTTTACTAAAACTAGCATTAGTTGTTATCCTCATCAAGGAAACATGCAGAGTGCACAAACCAGGTCACTAGGTCCAATGTCAAGGTCACACTTGGAATTATATATCAAATAGCTCAAATTTATGTCCACTCTGTATCTTCTATCTAAACCATTGAAATGAGTTTCATAAAAGTAGCGTCAGTTGTTGACAACAGAGTGCACTAGGACCAAGGTCAAGGTCACACTTAAGAGGTCAATGATTAAATAGCTCAAGTTTTTGTCCACTCCATATTTTTTTTAATCACTTAAGGGTTTTCATAAAACTAGCATCAGTTGTTATCCTCATCAAGATGACATGCGAAATGCACTGCCCAGGTCATAAGGTTCAATATCAAGGTCACACTTTAAGGTCGAAGGTTATGATCACAACATTTTATTTTCCATGTAGCAAAAAGCTGTCTGGAGATATTAATCACCTGTGGTGATGGCTTTTATTTATGTAGAAATTAAATACACCAAACAACATGAATAACAAGAAATTCCATCTCATTACTACATTTATTTACATTAACCAGAATTTTCAAAAATAGGGTATGCATGGTTTTAGGGGTCACAAGGTCGAAGGATCATCAGACTAAAAGCAAATAAAAAGACAACTGAAGAACTTCTGTTCCTTAGGCAGTTCAACTTTATTAGATGTATGATTGTCTATATAGTTCAAAGGTCAAGCAGGGGTGGAGAAATCTGATTTTGATTTGCTTGTCCGTTTTTGTCATTTGCTATTTTTATACCCCCACCAAACATGTTTTGGGGGGGGGGGGGGCTATATAGGAGTCAGTTTTGTCGCGTCCCATCCTGTCGCGTCCCAAAATCTATTATCTCAGTTACTACTATATGGATTTGATTCAAACTTAAAATAAATGTATCACCTTATCACTCACATCATTTGACACAAGGTGCATAACTCTGACACCAATTTTTCATGAATTATGCCCACTTTTAATTAGAATTTAAGGTTAACTTTGATGCGTTTTCACTATATCTCAGTTATTACTATATGGATTTGATTCAAACTCAAAATAGATGTTCCACCTTATCACCCACATCATGTGACACAAGGTGTATAAATCTGACACGAATTTTTTATGGATTATGCCCCCTTTTAATTAGAATTTTAGGTTCATTTTAATGCATTTTCACTATATCTCAGTTATTACTATATGGATTTGATTCAAACTTAAAATAGATGTTTCACCTTATCACCCACATCATGTGACACAAGATGCATAACTCTGACAGCAATTTTTCATGAATTATGCCCCCTTTTGATAAGAATTTAAGGTTAATTTTGATGCGTTTTCACTATATTTCAGTTATTACTAAATGGATTTGTTTCAAACTTAAAATAGATGTTCCACCTCATCACCCACATCATGTGACACAAGGTGCATAACACTGAAACCAATTTTTCTTGAATTATGTCCCCTTTTACTTAGAATTTACTGTTAATTTTGATGTATTACCAAATTCTTAAGGGGGTCCTACCCTAAAAAGGACTGCAAAAAAGTGCCTTACCGACACATGTTACTATGGAAATCCGTTGGAATTTTCAAAATCGGACCAACAATAAAAAAGTAATGTTTTTGAGCTAGAACATAGGGAAAGGGGTCTACCGAAAATGAGACAGGCCAGGAGAAAACCCTTCGGTGGATCCTCCGGTATGACACCCTAGTGTCTAGAACCACACCCGGTTTGGACTTCCGGTCCCCATAAGGGGTCGAAGAATTTGGACCCTTCACCTATAAAAACAAGTGGGTGGGGTACGGATTACATAGGACAATCCATACGGAGTAATGTTTACATCGACACTGACCTACCTAGACGATCGCCTGATTTTCAAGATGGCGGACAAGGGGGACAACTTGCAAAATGGCGATTCGTGCCAGAAAGGATTGCTCATGCGCAAACAATAGGATATACTCGGACTTTATCATAGGATTTACTTAAAAGTGGTTCCAAAGGTGGCTCCAATGTATGTATAAGGTGATTTCGGGTCGCGTCTCGAAATCTATTATCTCAGTTATTACTAAATTGATTTTATTCAAACTTAAAAGAGATGTTCCACCTCATCACCCACATCATGTGACACAAGGTGCATAACTTTGACATCAATTTTTCTTGAATTATGTCCCCTTTTACTTAGAATTTATTGTTAATTTTGATGTATTTTCACTATATCTCATTCTGATTGGCTTAGAGCCGAAGGGAAGTAACCTTTTTAGCTCATCTGATTTTTTGAAAAAAAAATGATGAGTTATTGTCATCACTTGAGCGGTTGTCGGCGTCGGCGTCGGCGTTGCTTGGTTAAGTTTTATGTTTAGGTCAGCTTTTCTCCTAAACTATCAAAGCTATTGCTTTGAAACCTGGAATACTTGTTCACCATCATAAGCTGACCCTGTATAGCAAGAAACATAACTCCATCTTGCATTTTGCAAGATTTATGGCCCCTTTTGTACTTAGAAAATATCAGATTTCTTGGTTAAGTTTTATGTTTAGGTCAACTTTTCTCCTAAACTATCAAAGCTATTGCTTTGAAACTTGGAATACTTGTTCACCATCATAAACAGACCTGTACATCAAGAAACATAACTCCATCTTGCTTTTTGCAAGAATTATTGCCCCTTTTGGACTTAGAAAATCAGTTTTCTTGGTTAAATTTTATGTTTAGGTCAACTTTTATCCTAAACTATCAAAGCTATTGCTTTAAAACGTGCAACAGTTTTTCACCATCATAAGTGGACCCTGTACAGCAAGAAACATAACTCCATCCTGCTTTTTGCAAGAATGATGGCCCCTTTTGGACTTAGAAAATATCAGATTTCTTGGTTAAGTTTTATGTTTAGGTCAACTTTTTAGCTCACCTGAGCACAAAGTGCTCAGGGTGAGGTATTGTGATCGCTCACCGTCCGGCGTCCGTCCGTCCGTTGTACGTCCGTCTGTCCGTCCGTCCGTTGTACGTCCGTCCACACTTTCCTTTAAACAACATCTCCTCCTAAACCAACAGGCCAATTTTGATGAAACTTCACAGGGATGTTCCTTGGATGGCCCCCTTTCAAAATTGTTCAAAGCCATGGCAACCGAAAGGAAAAACTTTAAAAATCTTCTTCTCAAAAACCAGAAGCCCTAGAGCTTAGATATTTGGTTTGAAGCATTGCCTAGTGGACCTCTACCAAATTTGTTCAAATCATGACCCCGGGGTCAAAATTGACCCCGCCCCAGGAGTCACTTGATTTTACATAAGAAAATCTTAAAAAATCTTCTTCTCAAAAACCAGAAGCCTTAGAGCTTAGATATTTGACAAGTAGCATTGCCTAGTGGACCTCTACTAGAATTGTTCAAATCATGACCCCGGGGTCAAAATTGACCCCGCCCCAGGGGTCACTTGATTTTACATAGGAAAATCTTCAAAAAATTTCTAAAAATAAACCAGAAGGCTTAGAGCTTAGATATTTCACATGTAGCATTGCCTAGTGGACCTCTACAAAATTTGTTCAAATCATGGCCCCCGGGATCAAAATTGACCCCGCCCCAGGGGTCACTTGATTTTACATAGGAAAATATTAAAAAAATCTTCTTCTCAAAAACCAGAAGCCCTAGAGCTTAGATATTTGACATGTAGCATTGCCTAGTGGACCTCTACTAAAGTTGTTCAAATTATGACCCGGGGGTCAAAATTGACCCCGCCCTAGGGGTCACTTGACTTTACATAGGAAAATTTTCAAAAGTTTTCTAAAGATAAACCAGAAGGCCTAGAGCTTAGATATTTCACATGTAGCATTACCTAGTGGATCTCTACAAAATTTGTTCATATCATGACCCCCTGGGTCAAATTTGACCCCGCCCCAGGGGTCACTTGATTTAACATAGGAAAATCTTCAAAAATTTTCTAAAAATAAACTAGAAGGCCTAGAGACTAGATATTTGACATGTAGCATTGCCTAGTGGACCTCTACAAAATTTGTTCAAACCTTGTCCCCCGGGGTCAAAATTGACTCCGCCCTAGGGGTCACTTGATTTTACATAGGAAAATCTTTAAAAAAAATTCTAAAAATAAACCAGATGGCCTAGATCTTAGATATTTGACATGTAGCATTGCCTAGTAGACTTGTACAAAATTTATTCAAATCATGACCCCTGGGGTCAAATTGACCCTGCCCCATGGGGTTACTTGATTGTACATAGAAAAATCTTCAAAATTTTCTAAAAATAAACCAGAAGAGCTTAGATATTTGACATGTAGCATTGCCTAGTGGACCTCTACAAAAGTTTTCAAATCTTGTTTTTAAAGTTACTTAAAGAAAATTTCAACTATATTTTCTCATAATTCTTTTGATTGATTTCTGTTATGATCTTTTGACCTTGAAGACTTGTCCTTAAGTGCAGTGATAACAGGTGAGCGATATAGGGCCATCATGGCCCTCTTGTTCTCTTAAACCATCAAAGCTATTGCTTTAAAACTTGCAACTGTTGTTCACCATCATAAGCTGACCCTGTAAAGCAAGCAACATAACTCCATCCTGCTTTTTGCAATAATTATTGCCCCTTTTGGACTTAGAAAAATCATTTTCTTGGTTGAATATTATGTTTAAGTCAACTTTTCTCATAAACTATCAAAGCTATTGCTTTAAAACTTGCAACAGTTTTTCACCATCATAAGTGGACACTGTACATCAAGAAACATAACTCTATCCTGCTTTTTGCAAGAATGATGGCCCTTTTTAGACTTAGAAAATCATGGGTAGGACAATATTTCTATTATACAAAAAAAATCAGATGAGCGTCAGCACCCGCAAGGCGGTGCTCTTGTTTTTACTTTTGTACCGAGTTTCTTCCCCTTAAATTCCAGGAATTAGTCTATTTTTAGAAATCCTATTTTTAGATTTTCAGTATCTTAGGTATTTTTCTAACTGTTTTATTATAAGTCCTATGTAAAAAGTAAATACATTTTTCTGTAGTAACATTGGTCGGTAAGACACTTTATTGTATTCACTTTTAGTGTATCTCTTATATTAGAGATTTTTTATATTTACCTCATCCCTCATCCAGGGCACACAATTATACTAGTATTACTTATATGTGGAAGCCCAGGATGAAGTACTCCAAAGACGAGTAAACTTCTTTTTAAGTATTAAGCTTTTTTGACATTTATATGTTATTCTAAGTATTTTTAAGATTTCTTATGGTTGCCATTCTCCTGTGACAAGACCGTATGGTGGGGGTATGAGTCACTCCTGTGACAGTTCTAGTTTACTTGTCCGTATGATAGTTACATACTTAGTAAATTCTGGTCAAATATCACTTGTCTGTACAAGCTTTGGGACAACCTGGGCAATACGGACAATTGAATTTGCCGCCCCTGGTCAAGGTCACAGTGAAAGTGAGTTGGAAAAAATCTGAGTGCTACCTTTTCATGGGGCCTCAGAAGTGTGGCTGAGTGGTTAAGGTCGCTGACTTCAAATCACTTGCCCCTCACCGATGTGCATTCAAGCCTCACTCAGGGCATTTAATTCTTCATGTGAGGAAGCCATCCAGTTGACTTATGGAAGGCCGATGGTTCTACCCATGTGCCCGCTTGTAATGAAATAATGCAAGGAGGGGCACCTGGGGTCTTCTTTCACCACCAGAGCTGGAAAGTCCCCATGACCTATTATTATGTTGGTGTTAAACCCAACAATATAAATCCCCTTTTGGTATCAAGATACATGCAATCATAATGATGGGGGTAGGTCTTAAAATAATTTGATTTTCTTTACAGATATTATATATTGTTATCTATAATTATTTGTATCTTTTAGGTGTCTCGGTTGGGTAGGACGTCACCCGTCTCAGAAACAGGTAATGCATCAAAGCAATTCAATTTTCTGTGCACACCAGTACGTGTGCATCCATATCTTTGTTTTTTCACTCCAAGGTTTAAAACAGATGGCAACTTGTGTAAAATATTTACACTTGTAAATCAATATTATCTATAGTCGTATTTGAATTAGTGTAGGAGCAGTATTATCTATGTTCATATTCAAACAAACTATTATGACAGTTATTTATTATGTTATCACTTACGTATGTGGGTTTCAAACCTTGCCTGGGAGAAGGAATTCTTACATTTAAGGAAGATAGCCATCCAGCTGGCTTATGGAAGGACATTGGTTCTACCCTGATGTGCCAACCCTTGCCTGACATAATGCTAGGAAGGGCAGTTGGGATCTTCCTCCGCAGCTAGAAGCTGGAACCATCACCATATGACATAGTAGTGTAAGGTGATGTTAACACAAACAAGTGACATGTTTTACCTTATTCTCATGAAACTGTTTGTCTTTATGATCTAAGAGTTTTCTGAGGTACAAAACTAAGTCGGATCATAGAAAAGCCGTGCATATACCTAGAGGTCATATTTTATACCTTATCTTTTTAAAATCTTGTCAGAATGATTTTTAGCTCACCTGAGCAATGCTCAGGTGAGTTTTTCTGATCACTCGATGTCCGTCGTCTGTCGTCTGGCGTCTGTCGTCTGTCTGTCTGTCTGTCAACATTTAGCTTGTGTATGCGATAGAGGCTGTATTTTTTAATTGATCTTCATGAAATTTGGTCAGAATGATGACTCTGATGAAATCTAGGCCGAGTTTGAAAATGGGTCATCTGGGGTCAAAAACTAGGTCACTAGGTCAAATCAAAGAAAAACCTTGTGTATGCGATAGAGGCTGTATTTTTCAATTAATCTTTATGGATTTTGGTCAGAATGATTGCCTTGATGAAATCTAGGCCGAGTTCGAAAATGGGTTATCAGGGGTCAAAAACTAGGTCACTAGGTCAAATCAAAGAAAAAAATTGTGTATGCGATAGAGGCTGTATTTTTCAAATAATCTTCATGAATTTTGGTCAAAATGATTACCTTGATGAAATCTAGGCCGAGTTTGAAAATGGGTCATCTGAGGTCAGAAACTAGGTCACTAGGTCAAATCAAAGAAAAACCTTGTGTATGCGATAGAGGCTGTATTTTTCAATTGATCTTCATGAATTTTGGTCAGAATGATTGCCTTGATAATATCTAGGTCAGATTCAAAAATGGGTCATCTGGGGTCAAAAAGTAGGTCACTAGGTCAAATCAAAGGAAAACCTTGTGTATGCGATAGAGGCTGTATTTTCAGTTGATCTTCCTGAAATTAAGTCAAAATGACAACCTTAAATAAATCTAGGCCGAGATTGAAAATGAGTCATTTGGGGTCAAAAAATAGATCACTTAGTCAAATCAAAGAAAAACCTTGTGTATACGATAGAGGCTGCATTTTTCAATTGATCTTCATGAATTTTGGTCAGAATGATTGTCTTAATAAATTCAAGGACAAGTTTGAATATGGGTCATCTGGGGTCAAAAAATAGGTCACTAGGTCAAATCAAAGAAAAGCTTTTTGTATGCGGTAGAGGCTGTATTTTTCAATTGATCTTCCTGAAATTAGGTCAGAATGATTGTCTTAATGAAGTCTAGGTCAAATTTGAATATGGGTCATCTTGGGTCAAAAAGTAGGTCACTAGGTCAAATCAAAGAAAAACCTTGTGTATGCGATAGAGGCTGTATTTTTCAATTGATCTTCATGAAATTTGGTCAGAATTATTGCCTTGATAAAGTCTGTGTTGAATTTGATTATGTAGGTCACTAGGTCAAATCGAAGGAAACCCTTCTGAATGCGATAGAGGCTGTATTTTTCAACTGATCTTCATGAAATTTGAGATTGATTACCTTGATGAAATCTAGGCCGAGTTTGAAAATGGGTCATCTGTGGTCAAAAACTACGTCACTAGGTTAAATGAAAGCAAAACATTGTGTATGCGATAGAGGCTGTATTTTTCTACTAATCTTCATGAAATTTTGTCAGAATGATAAATTTGATGAATTCTAGGTCAAGTTTTGATATGGGTCATCTGGGTTTAAAAACTAGGTCAGTAGGTCAAATCAAGGAAAAACCTTGTGTATGCAATAGGGGCTGTATTTTTCAATTGATCTTCATGAAATTTGGTCAAAATGATAGCCTTGATGAATTCTAGGTCAAGTTCGAATATGGATCATCTGGGGTCGAAAACTAGGTCACTAGGTCAAATCAAAGAAAATACTTATTTATACTCAAGATTTTTTGCTCCAATTTTAATGATAATTGGTCAGAATATTTTTTTCCATGAAATCACTCAGTCAAACATGTTTACACTGTTATGATGTGTTATGGTGTGTTCCTCTTGTTTAGAAAAACAGATAAAATTTGAAAAAGAATTATCTGGGGTAAGCAAGTAAGTAACTGGTTAAAATGATGGGAAAACATGGTTAAAACTCGAGTCTCCATTTTTTCTACCAGATGATCAGAATATTTTGTCTGAATAAAATCAAGGTCAAATTGGATGCTTGGTCATCTGGGAAAGTCAGTGACACAGATGTTAGCATGTTGGGTACTGTTTCCAGCAGTATTGGCCTGGACATAGGGAATGTAAATACAATGTATGACACCTGCTGTGGGCTTGACTGGAAATAAGTTGATCCATTCATTCCAGGCGGGGACATAAGTTGACTACCTACTCTAAACAAGAAATACTTACCTTTTACTTTTGGAACAAGGTTTAGGTCAGGTGAACAATACAGGGCCTTCATGGCCTTTTCGTTTGTGTATATAGTTGTAACTTTGTAAATCATCTTGTAAGAAATTGCTGACCTGATTTAAAAATAACTTCACACAGCTGTGTTCCTTTGTTGACTTTGTACCAAAAGTGCTTAAAACTTTTTTCCCATACTACTTGTTAAAAAAAGTAAAACTGGTACACAAAAAGTTGATCGTCGTTATATTTGAACAGATAAAAATCTCAGGAACATGTTTTTAAAAGTTTATGAACTTTAATTTCTACATTCTGTTCGCCAAACATCTTATACCCATCATAAGCTCTAAGATTCCCGAAATGGATAATTAATATTAATAAATTAATATTTTTTCAGTTAATGCCCAAAGTATAGAGGTCCGTGTACCAGAACCGTCACTCCCAGAGAGAAGGTAAAGACTTTATTGTCTGTTTCAATATTTTCAGTAGCAGAAACAAGAATTTTCCACAAAAAAGTTTTTCACTGTCTTGCATTAACTAAGACCGCCCGCTTAGCTCAGTAGGGAGAGCATTGGTCTACAGATTGTGGGGTTGCGAGTTTGATCCCCAGGTGAGCGTATGCTCTCCGTGACAATTTGATCAAAGACATTGTGTTTGAAATCATTCATCCTCCACCTCTGATAATTCATGTGGGAAGTTGGCAGTTACTTGCGAAGAACAGGTTTTTACTGGTACAGAATCGAGGAACACTGGTCAGGGTCCTCCCCAGACCCTGTCAGACGGGCGCTGCTCCCGGCTTTAATATCATAGCGCCCGGCTATAAAATTTCAATATTGTAAATTTTCATATATACATTTTATCACCTATAAACATAACCAGCAGATAATTACCTGTTTTAATCATGCCGGGAGGCAATATCGAAAATGGTTTAGTCACGGAACGTGGTCAATCTGACTCAAGTACATCTGTTACGCCACGCTAAGGATCTGAAGACGAGCTATTGATTCTGACGACCCTTCCGCTAGCCAATGAAAAGGCTTACTTATAACATTTTGCAAGCTTAAAAAATCTATATTTAGCCTTTGTTTTTAGCTCACGTGTCACGTAGTGACAAGGTGAGCTTTTGTGATAGTCCGTCCATCCGTCGTCCATTCACAATTTCTTGTGAACAGGATAGAGACCACAGTTAGGAATCAATTTTTATCAAACTTGCACACAACTTGTATTGGCATAATATCTCGGTGCCTTTCAAAAACTGGCCAGATCTTATCATGGGTTCCAGAGTTAAGGCCCCTTAAATTTAAGGGCCAAAATTTACTATTTTTGGCTTGTGAACACGATAGAGACCACATTTTGCTATCAACATTTATCAAACTTGCACACAACTTGTATTGGCATAATATCTCGGTTCCTGTCGAAAACTGGCCAGATTCCTTCATGTGTTCTAGAGTTATGGCCCCTTAAAGGGCCAGAATTTGCTATTTTTGGCTTGTGAACACGATAGAGACAACAGTTTGCAATCAACTTTAATCAAACTTGCACACAACTTGTATTGGCATAATATCTTGGTTCTTTTCGAAATCTGGTTAGATCCTATCATGGGTTTCAGAGTTATAGTCCCTTAAAGGTCCAAAATTTGCTATTTTGGCTTTTGCAGCCATATAGAGACTTCATTTATTGTTTGATCTGATACAAACTTGCAAAATATCTTCAACAGCAATAAATCTTGGATTCCATGATGAATCTGTCAGATTCATTCATAGGTTCTGGAGTTATTATATATCTGATTACCTCCCCTGATTTTTATCAAAATGGATTTATATCAGTAAGTACTTATGGGACTCATTTGAAACTTCATTATTGTCATTAATTGGACTGAGACAATCAAGGTAGATTACTATGGACTGATTTTATGTTAAATTACCTCCCTTTATTTCAAATTAAAATTTGTATATCTCCGTAACTGATGAAGATATTGATCTGAAATTTCATTTATGCCATCAGATGGACTTGGACAATCAGTGAAGATACATATTGACTGAACCTCCCTCTATTTTTTATGTAATGAATATACATAGCAGCTTCTAATGAGATTGGTTTAAAATGTTATTTATGTCTTCCGTGGTAAGAATTTGAAATAAGAAATTACTTTTGTAATATATTGTTGTAAAGGCTTGTACTCTGTATCCTCTACATGCATATACCAATGCATGATTACCTCCCCTGATTTTCATAAAAATTGATTTATCTCAGTAAGTATTTACATGCTTTCAAGTAGTCCTACTTTTTCCTACTTTTTAGGTCTGTTCCTACTTTTTTCCTACTTTTTTTTGAAAAAACTCCTACTATTCCTACTTTTTTATCTAAAGAATATGTTAATAAATGTTGTTAGTCTATTTGTATAATGAATTTTGTTACATAATGTAAGAACTGATGGTGTACTGGTGAGGCTCTAGAGATATTAATATGCTGCTGATGACCTCTTCATTATATGAGTTGAATATTGACCTTGACATTGGAATAAGAGGTTGCAGGTAGCTATGTACAATGGGGAGCATCAAGAAAATAGAAAGACCTGATATATTGTGCTGCTATGTAATTGTGAGTAAATGTCCAAGATTCAGACCCAGATCCAGAGCTGGAAAGAGGGTGCCCATGCCCCCCACCTCCCCAGTTTGCTGAGAAGTGACCTATAGTCAAAGTTGCACCCAACTATTTTGGCTAAGGACTAATATTTTCTCAAAATTTAGACTCTAAAGTGCACCAGAGGCCTCCATTTTATACCTATATTTCAATATTTTCCAGGGGGAGAACACACTGGCTCCCCGAAAAATAGGAAAGTACCCTTCCCAGTACCTCAAAATTAAGACCAAAAAATGCACCAGAACCCATCATTTCATACTTGTATTTCAAAATTTTCCAGGGAAAGAGCACCCTGACCCCCCTTAAAATGACTGGCATACCTCCTTCCATACCTCAAAATTTAGACCAAAAGAATGCACCAGATCCCACCATTTTGTACCTTTATCTCAAACTTGGTATGGAGATTGGCCCTGACTAGTACGTGACCCATAGGTCAAAAGGGACTGTTACAAGAAAATATTTATGCTGATGATATTTAATGTGTATGCCAGCATGGCCCTCTTGTTTATATTTACAGTTCTTGTGTCGTTAAGTGTCAGAAAGCCGGTTAGCTCAGTCGGTTGGGCACTTACTCTATATGTGATCAATCCCGGGTTCGAGCCCTGGACTGACTGCACATTTTTCTTATTCTTTGACATTCGAACAAGTTGTCTGATTGGTTCAAATAAAAACAGATTTGCGAAAATAAAAATAGCAATATTGGAAATCCAAAATATACAGAAGACGAATTTGAATGGGTCATTCTCAGATCTTCGTTTAGAAGATCAAGTACTTTAGTCAGATTGGGAACGCGGTCATGGACTGTGTTACAGTCGGCTTTTTTGCCGCAACCTGTCAAATTGTACTTCCGTTTTCGTGTATGACATTTTTTGCAAACCAAATTTTATTTTGAGCAGAAATACATTAGGTTCAAATACTTGTATATATCAAACAAATTTATATATACAAACAGATTTTGATATTGCATGGAATAAATCGTAGCATAATTAAAATTGAAACCAGTCAGCAGTAATTGACGAACCTGTTCAGATGCTACCAAATATTATTTAACGGACGTAGCTAGAACATGCCAAACCATTAATATTGTATTTTTCATATCCAGCAAGTAATATCTACTCTATTTCATTAAAAACTACCTGCAAAATTGCAACTGCAGTAGCGAAAATCGAGAAAAATCAAACGTGAAACTGCGTGGTATTTCGGACGACACAAATTCGGATAAGTCAATACATAGTGTCAAAGAACATCAATAATTTGATTAAATTACTTTTACATTATTTTTTCATGAAATGAGCTGCAGAATCAACTAAAACACGAAATACAGAATTAATAGATAGACTGTGCTTGCCACTCTAAGGACCAAATAGATCCACATTATTTCCTCTCAAAACTGCTATGTTTCTGTAGAAACTTAATTGGTGCAAGAAAAAATCATTATGCATATAACCTTTGAAACCCAATTAAAAAGAAAATCAAGTAGAAAGTATTAAATAATGTTTCTTGGATTGATTTCTCTTTGATTTATTTAAGCTACCTTTGATAAATATGTGAATATATGCAGTTTCAGAAGTTGTCTCATATCATTCTTATAATTCATCACCTCGATTAACTTAAATGAAATATATATTTATCACAATAAACCGCTAAAAAGTGTGCCCGGCTATAATTTTAAAGAGCCTGGCTATTACAAAATCCTTGGGAGAACCTGCTGGTTAGGTTAACTGCCCGCCGTTACATGACTGAAATACAGTTGAAAAAGGGTGTTAAGCCGAAAACCAACAACTTGTATTTACTAAACTAGTATGTGAACTTCTCTTTTAAGCAAACAATTTTAGTCTTCCAGGTTTTTAGCTCACCTGAGCAGTGCTCAGATGAGTTATTGTGATCGCACGTATATGTCCGTTGTCTGCCTTCTGTCAGCATCTAGCTTGTGTATGCGATAGAGGATGTATATTCCATTTGATCTTCATGAAATTTAGTCAGAATGATTGCCTTGATGAAATCGAGGTCAAGTTTGAAAAGGGGTTATCTTGGGTCAAAACCAGGACACTACAAATCAAAGAAAAACCTTGTGTTTGCAGTAGAGATTGCATTTTACACTGGATCTTGAAGTTCATGAAATTTGATCATAATGTTTGTCTGGGTAAAATCTAGGTCAAGTTAAAATATGGGTCATCTGGGGTCAAAAGCTAGGTCACCTGTCAAATCAAAGAAAAACCTTGTGTACAAAATAGGGGCTGCATTTTACACGGGATATTCAAAAATTTAGTCAGAATAGTTGCCTTGATGAAATCTAGGTCAAGTTTGAATATGGGTTATCTGGGGCCAAAACCTAGGTCACTAAGCCAAATCAAAGAAAAGCCTTTCATATGTGATATAGGCTTTATTTTTTAATTGATCTTCTTGAAATTTGTCAGAATATTTGCATAGATGAAATGAAGGTAAAGTTTGAATATGGGTAATCTAGGGTTAAATATCAGGTCACTAGGTGAAATAAAAAAACAACATTTGTATGCAGTACACACTGCATTTTACACCGGAACTTCATGAAATTTGATCGGAATATTTGTCTTGATGAAATCTAGGTCAAATTTAAATATTGGTCATCTGGGGTCAAAAACTAGGCCACCTTGTCAAATCAAAGAAAAACCTTGTGTACGCCATAGGGGCGGCATTTTATACTGGATATTCATGAAATTTGATCAGAACATTTGTCTTGATGAAATCTAGGTCATGTATGAATATGGGTAATCTGGGGTAAAAAACTAGGTTGCTAGGTCAAAAAAAATGTTTTGTATGCAGTACAGACTGCATTTTACACTGGAACTTCATGACATTTGATCAGAATATTTATCTTGATTAAAACTAGTGCAAGTTTAAATATGAGTCATTTTGGGTCAAAAACTAGGTCACCTTGTCAAATCAAAGAAAAAACTTGTGTACCAATAGGGGTGGCATTTTACACTGGATATTTATGAAATTTGATCTGAATGTTAGTCTTGATGAAATCTAGGTCGCGTTCAAATAAAGGTTATCAGGGGTCAAAAACTAGGTCACCCAGTAAAATCAAAAGAAAAACTTTGTGAATGCAATAAGGGGTACATTTTAGGCAGAATATTCCTTAAATTTGATCAAAATGTATGCTATGATGAAATCTAGGTCAAATTCAGATATGGATCATGTTGGGTCAAAATCTAGGTAACCTGGTCAAATCCAAATTTGATCAGAATGTTTTTTGATGAAATCTAGGTCGAGTTCAAATAGGGGTTATCAGGGGTCAAAAACTAGGTCACCCAGTAAAATCAAAGGAAAACTTCGTGAATGCAATAAGGGCTACATTTTAGGCAGAATGTTCCTTAAATTTCATCAAAATATATGCTTTGATGAAATCTAGGTCAAGGTTAGATATGGGTCATGTTGGGTCAAAAACTAGGTCATCTGGTCAAATCCAAGAATAACCTTGTGTATGCAGTAGTGGCTGCATTTTCAGTGGATTTGCACGAAATTTGATCAGAATGTTTGTCTTGATAAAAGCTGCATCAAATTCAAATATGAGTCATTTTGGGTTAAAAGCTAGATTGCTGGGTCAAATCATAGAAAAACCTTGTGTATGTAATAGGGACTGCATTTTACACTGGATCTAAATGAAATTTGATCACAATGTTTGTATGGATAAAATTAAGGTCAACTTGGAATATGGGTCATCTGGGATCAAAAACTAGGTCACCTGGTCAAATAAAAGAAAAACCTTGTGTATGCAGTAGTTTCTGCATTTTACTCTTGATATTTATGAAATTTGATCAGAATGTTTGGCTTGATGAAATCTAGGTCGAGTTCAAATGGGGGTTATCTGGGGTCAAAAACTAAGTCACCCAGCAAAATGGAAGAAAAACTTTGTGAATGCAATAGGGGCTACATTTTAGGCAGAATATTCCTTAAATTTGATAAAAATGTTCGCTTTGATGAAATCTAGGTCAAGTTCGAATATGGGTCATCTAGGGTCAAAAACTAGGTCACCAGGTCAAATCAAAGGAAAACCTTGTGTATGCAATAGTTTCTGCATTTTACTCTAGATATTTATGAAATTTGATGAGAATGTTTGTCTTGATGAAATCTAGGTCAAGTTCAAATAAGGGTTATCTCGGGTCAAAAACTAAGTCACCCAGTAAAATCAAACTTTGTGATTGCAATAGGGGCTACATTTTAGGCAGAATGTTTCTTAAATTTGATCAGAATGTTTGCTTTGATGAAATCTAGGTCAAGTTCAAATAGGGGTCTTGTGGGGTCAAAAACTAGGTCATCTCGTCAAATCCGTGGATCGCATAGGTCTTGAAAAGTACTTGAATTTGATGCCTAGTACTTGAAAAGTACTTGAATTTGAAACTGCCAAAAACTCCTTGAAAAGTACGTGAATTTTGAAAGAAAGAAAAAGTAAATTTTAATAAATTGTCCTTGAATTGTTATCTGCAAATAGAAAAAAAACCCAAAAAACAGCAGATCAGACCAAAATATCGTAAAAAAAGACAAACAAATGACAGACCTATCTTTGACAGGGCTAACCGACGAGTAAATGATAGTACAGTGCTCTAAACGCAATTTTGACCTTGTCTGCACAATAGCAGCTTCATTTATAATTTGAATTTAATCAAACTTACACAAAACTTGTGTCACCATAAGAACTCGGTTCCTTTCTTGAACTGGCCAGATCCCTTAATGGGTTCCAGAGTTATGGCCCCTGAAAGGGCCAAAAATTACCTATTTTGACCTTGTCTGCACAATAGCAGCTTCATTTTTGATTTGATTTTAACCAAACTTGCACACAACTCGTATCACCATAAGATCTTGGTTCCTTTCTTGAACTGGCCAGATTCCATCATAGGTTCCAGAGTTATGTCCCATTAAAGGTCCAAAATTTGCTATTTTTGCTTTTGCAGCCATATAGAGACTTTATTTATGGTTTGATTTGATACAAACTTCCAAAATATCTTCAACAACAATAAATCTTGGATTCCATGACAAATCTGTCAGATCCAATCATAGGTTCCAGGGTTATTTATATCTGATTAACTCCCCTGATTGTAATCAAAATGGATTTATATCAGTAAGTCATATTATAGGACTTATTTGAAATTTCATTATTGACATTAGTTGAACTGAGACGATCAAGGTAGATAACTATGGACTGATTTTATGTCAAATTACCTCCCTTTATTTCAAATTAAAATGGGTATATCTCCGTAACTGATGAAGATACTGATCTGAAATTTCATTTATGTCAACAGATGGACTTGGACAATCAGTGAAGATACATATTGACTGAATTTATGACAAATTACCTCCCTTTATTTTTTATCTAAATGAATACACCTTAGCAGCTTCTAATGAGATTGGTTTAAAACGATCATATCAAACTGGGCAATGGTACTCAGGTGAGCGATACAGGGCCATCATGGCCCTCTTGTCCACTAAATGCCACCATATAGCTGGCAATAGGTTGAAAATATGTGGCAACTGGTGGAAATTGACTGCACCTGCTGAATCTGAAAAAAAATCAGTAGTAAGCAAAAATTAAATTAGATTGATATATTTTTTGTTTTTATGCAAAAATCAAAGACCCTTCACAAGAAATCACAAAAGATCTGAACATGAGGATCAGGATGCTGTCTATGCAGTCTTATTTTTTTATATGCCAGGATGGCTTAAGTAGATGGCGAATGACTCTCCAAATTTCACACCTTTGGATGTAAGGCCATTTTTCCAGCACACAATCTGTAATAGCAAACCATATATCTATTAATAAATATATTTTTCTAACATTCTGAATAATTTTGCAGAAAATTGCAAATTTCCTCTAGGAGATATGAAATCAAAAGACTGTACTAAACTTACTGACATAACAACAAACTCGACAAATTTAATCTTTGTCAAATGATATGCCACATCTTTTTTAAAAATGTGAGAAGTTTCATCAAGATCTATATTGTAAAAAAATTTCTATGCAATAGATACAAGAAAAATCCCTATTTTTTACCGAATCAAGGTAAATAATTGAGCAGTGTTAATAAGCTTATAATAATTACATGAGGTTTAGTGATTCTATAGACAAAGCTGCTATAATATTTGTCCAGTTAAAAGCATTTTCAATTAATCTGACGGACAGATGAAACAGAAAAGACAACACCAAAAATAATATCCATCCGCCTAAAAATTGGCCAAAGATAATATTGGCACTTGGGTTTTTCATCACATTTATAATTAATATTTATCATATAATATGCCAGGAAATTCTATTAATTGGTGTATTTCTTTAAAAATTAAGGGTTTTTTAAACATTAGCTTGAGTAAAAACATAAAATATTTACCTGATTCAGA
The DNA here is from genome assembly GCF_021730395.1 of Mercenaria mercenaria. Taxonomy (NCBI): domain Eukaryota; kingdom Metazoa; phylum Mollusca; class Bivalvia; order Venerida; family Veneridae; genus Mercenaria; species Mercenaria mercenaria. The sequence continues at coordinate 12,171 of NW_026463079.1, read as the reverse complement.
ATTATCTTGATATGTTTCTTTTATGCAGTAATAAGCTGTATGCTGCTCAGGTATATACAGCCATGCAGGTAGATCATGTCACAAGTTGCATGTTTTCACAGAAGGTTCCTGGTATGGAAAGTTTAAAGTGCATATTGTATCCTAAATGCTACTACACAGATAAATTGATTCCACACATACACTTGTTTTGGTCAGCTAAAGAAGGTGTCAAATACTTAAGTTGAAAAGCTATTGTAAAAACATCCATTTTGTATACACTTATTTTTTTTCCTACCGACTGAGCTACCCTGCCGCCTACACACTTTCTCCCCGTTTTAATATTTAAGTCCTATACCGTGACATATTTCCCTACCATTTTGAATTCGTCCTCGAATTTTAGCGGGTACTTTATATATAAGCAATTACAGGCGTCGGAGACTAACCAATGTAACGCCCAAACCCCGACCAAACCCCTAACTGGCAGCCAGTGTAACATTAAATTTTGACCCCATGGGTCATTTTTCAACGTTGAGAATTGACCCTGCCAACATTTCAACATTAAATTTTGATCAAAAAGTCGTTGAGACCTGATCAGTTGTTAAATTTTGATCAGTAATGGGGTCATTTTTCAACGGTTAGTTAAACGTCGGAGATCGACTGTTTGTAGTAGACAACACACTGGAAATAACCAGAAATTGTCACAGGCATGCTGGTTAGCTTCTTTAAGAACAATTTCAAAAACAGAAAATTTTTAATAACTATAAAACGGTAGCATTTTTAAAACAGAGTAAGCAGTGTTGTCAAACAAAATTAATTTCTGTTTAATTACATATAGCTGCGTTGTACTTACCGAAAGAAGCGTTTAAAGTTTATAAATTTCAAATAATTCTTTGTTCTTAATTTTATTATGTTGTTTTAGTAATAAAAAGCAGAGTGTAGACAGTACGTGGAAGTGGCAGTTGTTCCCTTGGATGTTTTGAGTGTGTCAGGAAGGGAAACAGCGCGTATCCTTGTGGATGAATACGTAAAATAATGATATCTGTTGTTTTCATATAGTTGTGCCCCCCCACCCCCCCCTCCCAATGAGTGGTGGGGGCATATAGATTTGGTCTTGTCCTTGCATCCGTCCGTCCGTCCGAAGTTCGTGACGCGCCTAGCTCAAAAAGTATTTGATGTAAATTGATGAAACCTTGCATGAGTCTTTATCATGATATGAACTTGCGCACCTCCTATTTTTCGTCTTGCTCCACCCCCTATTTTAGAGTTATGGCCCCTGAAATAGTCAAAAATTGCACATTTTGACCTTGTGACACACCTAGCTCAAAAAGTATTTGATATAGATTCATGAAACCTTGCATGAGTCTTAATCATGATATGAACTTGCGCACCTCCTATTTTTCATCTGGCTCCTACGCCCTCTTTTTCAGAGTTATGGCCCCTGAAATAGTCAAAAATGCACATTTTCACCTTGTGACATGCCTATCTCAAAAAGTATTTGATATAGATCTATGAAACCTTGCATGAGTCTTGATCATGATATGAACTTGCGCACCTCCTATTTTTTCATCTGGCTCCACCCCCTATTTTCAGAGTTATGGCCCCTGACATAGTCAAAAATACACATTTTCACCTTGTGACATGCCTAGCTCAAAAAGTATTTGATATAGATTCATGAAACCTTGCATGAGTCTTAATCATGATATGAACTTGCGCACCTCCTATTTTTCATTTGGGTCTGCTCCCAATTTTCAGAGTTATGGCCCCTGAAATAGTCAAAATTGCACATTTTCACCTTGTGACATGCCTATCTCAAAAAGTATTTGATATAGATCTATGAAACCTTGCATGAGTCTTGATCATGATATGAACTTGCGCACCTCCTATTTTTTCATCTGGCTCCACCCCCTATTTTCAGAGTTATGGCCCCTGAAATAGTCAAAAATACACATTTTCACCTTGTGACATGCCTAGCTCAAAAAGTATTTGATATAGATTCATGAAACCTTGCATGAGTCTTAATCATGATATGAACTTGCGCACCTCCTATTTTTAGCTCACCTGTCACAAAGTGACAAGGTGAGCTTTTGTGATCGCGCAGCGTCCGTCGTCCGTCGTCCGTCCGTCCGTGCGTCCGTGCGTAAACTTTTGCTTGTGACCACTCTAGAGGTCACATTTTTCATCGGATCTTTATGAAAATTGGTCAGAGTGTTTACCTTGATGATATCTAGGTCAAGTTCGAAACTGGGTCACGTGCGGTCAAAAACTAGGTCAGTAGGTCTAAAAATAGAAAAACCTTGTGACCTCTCTAGAGGCCATATATTTCTCAAGATCTTCATGAAAATTGGTCAGAATGTTCACCTTGATGATATCTAGGTCAAGTTCGAAACTGGGTTACGTGCCGTTAAAAACTAGGTCAGTAGGTCAAATAATAGAAAAACCTTGTGACCACTCTAGAGGTCAAATTTTTCATGGGGTCTTTATGAAAATTGGTCAGAATGTTCACCTTGATGATATCTAGGTCAAGTTCGAAACTGGGTTACATGCGGTCAAAAACTAGGTCAGTAGGTCTAAAAATAGAAAAACCTTGTGACCTCTCTAGAGGCTATATATTTACAAGATCTTCATGAAAATTGGTCAGAATGTTCACCTTGATGATATCTAGGTCAGGTTCGAATCTAGGTCACGTGTCATCAAAAACTAGGTCAGTAGGTCAAATAATAGAAAAACCTTGTGACCTCTCTAAAGGCCAATTTTTTCATGGGATCTGTATGAAAGTTGGTCTGAATGTTCACCTTGATGATATCTAGGTCAAGTTCGAAACTGGGTCACATGCGGTCAAAAACTAGATCAGTAGGTCTAAAAATAGAAAAACCTTGTGACCTCTTTAGAGGCCATACTTTTGAATGGATCTTCATAAAAATTGGTCAGAATGTTCATCCTGATGATATCTAGGTCAAATTCGAAACTGGGTCACGTGCCTTCAAAAAGTAGGTCAGTAGGTCAAATAATGAAAAAACCTTGTGACCTCTCTAGAGGTCATATTTTTCATAGGATATGTATGAAAGTTGGTCTGACTGTTCATCTTGATGATATATAGGTCAAGTTTGAAACTTGGTCAGCTGCGGTCAAAAACTAGGTCAGTAGGTCTGAAATTAGAAAAATCTTTTGACCTCTCTAGAGGCCATATTTTTCAATAGATCTTCATGAAAATTGGTCTGAATGTTCACCTTGATAGTATCTAGGTCAGTTTTGAAACTGGGTCACATGCGGTCAAAAACTAGGCCAGTAGGTATAAAAATAGAAAAACCTTGTGACCTCTCTAGAGGCCATATTTTTCATGAGATCTTCATGAAAATTAGTGAGAATGTTCACCTTGATGATATCTAGGTCAAGTTCAAAACTGGGTCACGTACCTTTGAAAACTAGGCCAATAGGTCAAATAATAGAAAAACCTTGTGACCTCTGTAGAGGCCATATTTTTCAATGGATCTTCATATAAATTGGTCAGAATTTTTATCTTGATGATATCTAGATCAAATTCAAAACTGGGTCACATGAGCTCAAAAACTAGGTCACTATATCAAATAATAGAAAAAACGACGTCATACTCAAAACTGGGTCATGTGGGAACAGGTGAGCGATTCAGGACCATCATGGTCCTCTTGTTCATTTGGGTCTGCTCCCAATTTTCAGAGTTATGGCCCCTGAAGTAGTCAAAAATGCACATTTTCACCTTCTGACATGCCCAGCTCAAAAAGTATTTGATATAGATTCATGAAACCTTGCATGAGTCTTATCTTGATATGGACTTGTGCACCTCCTATTTTTCATTTGGGTCCACCCCCTATTTTTAGAGTTTTGGCCCCTGAAATAGTCACCTTGTGACACACCTAGCTCAAAAAATATTTAATATAAATGGTTGAAAACTCGCATAAGTCTTTATCATAATATAAACTTGCACACCTCTAAGTTTTTGGCTGGCTCCACCCCTTATTTTTAAAGTTATGGCCCTTGAAATAGTAAAAAATATGCACTTTTTCACCAAATTATATACCTAGCTCAAAAAGTATTTGATGTAAATTCAGGAAACCTTGCTGGAGTCTTTATCGTGATGTGACCTTGCACACTTGGCATTCTTCTTGAGAATCGTAGCTCTTATTACAGAGTTATGGCCCTTGAAATAGCCAAAATAGTGGATTTTTTGTTTGTAATGCTCTTAGCTCAAAAAGTATAGCGTCTAGAATAATGAATCCTTTTCATAAAATGTTTGTTGAGGCTATACCCCATTAAGACTGCAAACATTTGAATTATTGCCACTTATTTGTGACAAATGTACTATTTGGGGGCACACCCTGTGTCCTACAGACACATTCTAGTTTTGCTTAAAATTCTGATATTATCATATCAAAATTGCTATAGAATTCGAGGTATGTTTATCTTCTAGCGGTGCTGAAAGTTTCAGTTTGTAATATTACATTATGAATGTACTACGCGCGTTTTCTTGTGTACGTAACGCCTAAGTTTCGCGGTGTTTTGATTACCTAATTCGTTGTACTTTATTTACCTTCTTCCTGCCGTCGTCTGGTTTTATACTGTACATCATCACTACTGAACTTTCTTATGGTGGGCTTTTCATATACCTGCGCTGTATGCCACCATAGGTCCCTAACATGCATAAAAGAATGCTGGCCTAATTTTAAATGTTTGTTTTGGAATGTTTTGATGTGTCATCTAAAGTTTTTTTTTTTTTTTGAGGCCATTTCTTTTAGTTTTATTTAGATTAAAGTTCATACCATTAAAAATTTGTTGAAATTGAAGAAAGTTTGGTAAAATTGGTAAAATTTGATAAAATAAGAGTCGGCCTTTGTCGAAAACGAAAACACAAAGAAGCAGATTCTGACTTTTATTTATGTCAGAATGTCTTTAAAATTTTATGCTACTTAAGATCATATCTAAAAACGATTAAGTAAAAACCAGTGACCATCTTCGCCAAAATGTAAAATAGATGCAAAGTCTCCAAATTTTTAAAATAATGGTCTAAAATTGGCCAATAATTATATAGCTTTAACTTTGTATAAGGTTTCTTCAGTTACCATACATCATAATATTCATAATTGTAATCAATAATATCAACAATAAGAGTTTGAAATATTACATAATTTTCTGCAAACCATTTTTTCCCGCCGGGGTGGGGGGGGGGGGGGGCTTTGCTCGCCTTGCTCCCCTACCAGGGATCTGCCCTGGACGCTGTCTCCATACACCTCGCCTATATGGTGAAACCTACCTACGCACCTGGATAGAGTCCATTATCTTCAAGGTGTCTGGTGATGAGTCATTTTCAATGTGATTGAAGAGTTTAACATATATAATCAAGCCGAGGGTGTCGGCGGGCGGATGCCATGACCAATCCCCTATCAGCTTGGAGTTCCGTGTCAGCTAGACATTTACGGAATATGTTTCGGTGAAGGTCGAATTCTCGTCTGATTCTCACTGGGAAGAACCACCGACCTTCTGTAAGCCAGGTGGAAGATTTCAACGTCCCGAATGAGGCTCGAATCAACATCGATGAGGGGCAAGTGATTTGAAGTCATTGATCTTAACCACTCGGCCACGGAGGTCCCTCTGATTAATATATTAGGATTGTAACTGTGCCCAGTTGGATATGACATTCTTTTTTCAATACATGTAGATTTTCATAGGTGTGCAATGTTACGGCTGTGCAACGTTGCATTGACCCAGGAGGTCAATTTTCAGCGTTTTAAAATGACCCCTATGTAAATTACCGACGGAGTCTAAATATAACAACCCCTTTACATGACTGAAAGCTAAACACCAACTGAATGCCTAATATAATATGGATAATGTCAAACCACTCAGTGAAATGAGATAGTATTGCGCTATTTCCGAAACTTGCAGAAATCGTACTGCCAATCTAAACAATTAGGTTATCCGGTTTCAAATAACTACGCCCTTTTTTAGCGAGATCCCTTTGTCACAAAACGCTTAAAAGGCTTAAAGCGATAAAGTATCCTACTTGGAAGGTGCCCGATCGGATAATTTCTTCGTAATCTGAAAAATTCTGAGAAGGCTTTTTATGTTTCGTTTGTCCTAACTAGAGAAAGGTTTTTCCAAATATTTTGCCAAATTGCTAACCAAAAACTGAAATATATGTCGTATCTTACGCTAGGCAATTTTTCTCGTTAAATTCGAAAACAAATACTTTCTTTTTGTCTGATACACAAGTGATACAATTATGTGTAATAAATAAATAATCCGGTAAGTACTGTCACTTGAACCGACGGCCCCAAATCGGTGAGAGATTTTGTAGTAACATTGAGATATAACCAGACTTGGGCGCTTCGTTCATTTTTTGATTTTCTGCGTCCGAACCGAGATAGAATCGCCCTAATGACACGAACAAGACCCAAGAACATCGTTCTCGGGTCAAAATTTCATACACCTCCTAATCGGGAGGACCGCGAACAATGCGAGAACAATATTGCGGAATGAGAAGGTACAACTTCAATGTCAAAGAAACATTGTAGCGAAATACCCATAAGATAAATTTATGACCAAAGACCAAATAAGATATTATTTGAATGAAGAAATTACACTACTTTTGTAGAAATGTTGGTTTACCCCCGTCGATAATGTAAACAAGCGCCGTAAACAAGGTTGTAAAACTCCACTTCTGGTTCCCAGTGTTAGAGCGTTTTGCTCGAGCTACGTGATCCAACTCGACTCAATTTCATCCGGGGAATAAACCTAGTTGATCAGTTCGTTAATAAGCATCCAAAGATGTGTAGCTGGGTTTTAACTTCTGTTTCTGACCAGTATCTGCAGTCAGAGTTATTGCCGATGAATAGGGCCTAATGTATTATTAGCCTGTGGAGCGCTAGAATGTATAAGTTCTGAAAAAAATACAGAAATATTAATCTTTCAACTGTATGGTAAAAGGCATATTGGGTAAGATTATTGGGATCAGTTTTCAACGTTGAAATATGACCTGCCTATAGTTGATCATTTTTCAACGAGGGTCAAATTTTTACGTGTGGGTGGGTCATTAAATAACGGGAAGGGTCAGTTTTCAACGTTGAAAATTGATCATTAATCCGTTGAAAAATGACCCATGGGTTCAGTTTTCAACGGGGTCAAACTTTAATGTTACACCGGCGACAAGTACAAAGATATAATAATTAATAAACATTCTGTCTCACAAAATAACCAAAATTCAAATTTTCAAATGCACCACTCTGAATATTATTTTTGTCCAGCTGGAGTCAGTGTAGTCATTTAGTTCTCATTTTAACAAAACCCTTTAAGGAGCCTGGGTATGTGATACTGTTTTGCTGATGTCCATCTGTCAGTCTGTTTGTCGATCGGTATGTAGAACAATCGGTTTCCCAAACATGTCAAGTTCCCAGGATAATTTTCCAGAAGATATCAGTTGAAAATCCAGGAGATTTGATGAAAATCTAGGAGTTTTATCGACCGGCATTTTTTAGGAAATTTTAGGTTGAATATAAAACTGTAAAACATACTAGATCTAAACCATACCCTTTCTGACTTGATTAATTGACTTGATTAATTTTGGCAGTGGTTTCAGGGGTTGTAATTTGCATTTTATCCTTATCATGCTGGACACTAATAATTATGCCTTTGCGACCAGTGCAGATCATGATCAGCCTGTACATACCTGAAGTCTGATCATGATCTGCACTGTATGCCATTCAGTCTTTTAACAGTTAATGTTACTGTCCAAATTGAAAGATGGGCAAGTTAATTATAGAAATTTAGCAGGGTAAGGGTTTAACATTTTTTAGCTCCATTATTCGGAGAATAGGGGGGGGGGGGGGGCTATACTACTCGACCCTTCTTGGTTAAATGAGCCCATTATACCCAAGGTCAAGGTCACCAAGCTGTTATACTTAGGTTATTTTTAAAGTGAAAGTTTTTCAGCAACCTTTGTTTTCTGTCATATCTTTGTTACTATTGCTTATATCTTACTAAAACTTAACATAAACATTGTCCAGTATACAAACAATGTATGTGTATGGGCTAAGCCCATTATACCCAAGGTCAAGGTCACCAAGCTGTTATACTTGGTTATTTTTAAGGTTAAAGTTTTTCGGCAACCTTTGTTTTTCTGTCATATCTTTGTTACTATTGCTTATATCTTACTGTAAGTTCACATAAACATTGTCCAGCATACAAACAAGGTATATGTTGGGGATTGGCCCATTATACCCAAGGTCAAGGTCACCAAGGAGTTATACTTTGAATTATTTTCATGTTAAATTTTTTTGAAAGCTTCGTTTATAGACACTTTGGTACTTTCAAAGATAATAACTTGAAATTAAAAGTATTTGTTTATAATCATCTGCTTGTGTGGCTACACACCCCATAACTCTAATTGTGTCTTTGACAGAATTTTGTGTACTTAAATTTTTTTGCAAATCTTCATTTTCTGGATACTACTTTAATGCAATATAAGATAAAGACTTGAAACTTAAAATGTATCTTTATCAACGATAAATTATCATCATCATCTGCATGTGTGGTAACAATCCCCATAACTCTGATTTGGGTGGTTTTCAAAATAATGAAGCAAACGTGTGACATAGGGGTTGAAAATTCAAACTTATTTCTTATGGTGGTCACCTATTTTTTATTATAGCAAATACTTCAAGTTTGAAGGAAATAACTTTGGGAAAGTGTTGAGAAATGCCTTTCATTAAATGTTTTAGCCTTTTATTCGGAAGTTCAGTGAATGTACAGTAAGGTGGGTGATAAATGTTGCATGGTTTTATGACATTGAAATATGTATAACAGTAATTTTTTCAACATAAATGATAAGTAATGGGTGGGTGTATGTGTATGGTTTGAAACTTATTTAATCAAATGTCTGTGGACACTGGTTTTTAAAATCACCCTTTCTGCACAAATTTTACATGAAAATAAAACATTACCTAGAAAAGTTGTTGCTGAATGCAAAATAACTAACATATAATTATAAAACCTACTTTTTTCTCACATGTTGCATGTTTATAAACCACATGCCAAATTTCAAGAATGTCCAGTAATTCTAATTTCTAGAATTGTCAACTCAAAATTGAGTTATTTTACAGATGCACAGGGGACACATACTGAAGATCAGTGTAATATTCATTCATTATTAGTTTTCTATTCATTAAAAGACTACTGGTTATAACCTTTAGACAAATACTATCAAAAAATTAGTTTATTCCACAAAATAACTATAAAATTGAAGATTTTCACTACAAAAACATGAAAATTCAACAGAATGTACGGCTTTAAATGAAAAATAAGTGACTTTCTGGATTGTAACCCAAGAACGCTTGGGCGTAAGATCATGAAACTTTAAATGGAGGTTGGTCATGACCAGCAGTGACCCCTATTGACTTTGAGGCGAGTAGGTCAAAGGTCAAGATCACAGTGACCTAGAACAGTTAAACTGTTTCCAGATGATAACTCGAGTACTCTTGGGCCTAGGATCATGAAAGTGAATGGGAAGGTTGATCATAACTAGCAGATAACCCCTATAGATTATGAGTTCAGTAGGTTAAATCTCAAGGTCACATTGAGCTGAAACAGTTAAGCTGTTTCCGGATGTTAATTTGAGAACTCTAAGACCTGTGATCATGAAACTAAATAGGGACGTTGATCATGACCGGCAGACGAACGCTATTGATTTTGAGGTCAGTTGGTCAAAGGTTTAGGTCACATTGACCCAGAACACTAGAACTTTTTTGCCCAATAACTAGAGAATGCTTTGGTCTAAGATCACATTTGATACAGAAGTCACTTACGACTGGTAAATGATGTATAATTATTGATTTGAGGTCAGTACATCAAACGTCCAGTGCACAGCGACCAAATGATTTCGGTTTCTTGTACAGTTACTGAATGCATCAAGGGGGGCATTTTGTGTTCTATGAGCTGTTGTCAATGTGGAGTTTTAGGAAAGTCAGGATCCGTGTCAGTTAGGCCTGAAGTTTGACGTTTAGTGTCCATTACACCTTGATTCCAACTCGAGTCCATGTGAAGATTTTTGTCAAGGGTAATCCAATGTCTTACAGTTCGCTTCTTAATCAAACATCACAAAAATTTCTAAGTTTTTTTTCCCACCTATTCGCCACCAAGTCCCTACTTTCCACTAAACGCTGCTCAGTTTACACCATGAAAAAAACTATGTTCTACTTTACACCAATTTCCACCTTTTTGCCACCATAAAGAAAAACTATGTTCAAGTTTACACCTAATGCCACCTAAATGCCTAAAGTGGCTTTTGGTGGCAAATTTACCACTTATATGGAAAAAAGAGTTTAATTACACCAAAAGCCAGCTATTTCCACCAATTGCCACCCTTTTTCCATGGAAATAAGTGGGAAAGAGTGGCATTAGGGGGCAAATCTAGGAACGGGATTGATTTACTGTCTCAGGCATCCATTTGTTACCTGACAACGCCTGGAGTCACAAGGCTGGGATTGTGACGTCATTTTTGAATGAACAGGGAGTATTATGTTCTAGAACACCCGCCCTATTCTCCGGATCTACCACCTTGTGACTTTTTCCTTTTCCCTCGTCTCAAAAAAAAGCTTGCAGGCAAAAAAAATATACATCCCGACAAAAGTTGGGGGCCGCCATATTTAACCTCCTTAGTGATATACCTGAAAAGCCTATCAGAAAGCTTTTAAGGATTGGATTAAAAGATCGAGACGTTGTGTATCTGTCAAAGGAGATTACTTTGAAGGTTTGAAATAAAGATTTTCTTAATCCAACCTTTAGTTGTCATTTAACACTTTGGTTGCATTACTTTTGATCCCACCTTCGTATTTGGTAGTTAGTAATGTCTAATGGTCAGCTATCAAGTTTGTTCAAATCATGACTCTGGGGTCTAAGTTGATTTCGCCCAGGTGCCAACAGTTTTTACATTGGTATGTGGCATGCTTTAGTGGTTCTCTACCACGATTGTTGAAATCATGACCCTGGGTGAATATAGGTATTGCCCTGGTGGTCCCTTATTTTTCAAAAACGTACTTGTTTTGAAGCAGCGGCAAAGAAATTTGGACTACAAGTAATAATGTTTGATACAGATTTCAATACTCTTCTTGTATAGTCTTAATTGTGACCTACGGACCTACTTTTTATACCCCCACAAAACGAAGTTTGGGTAGAGGGGTATATAGGAGTGAGCTTGTTGTTCGGTCTGTCCGTCGGTCTGTTGGTTTTAATGGTTTCCGGATGATAACTCATGAAAGGCTTGACCGATTAAAATAATTTTTGGTATACAGGTGTGTCATCAGAAAAAACAGGTCAAGTTTGACTTTAAAGTCAGTAGCTCAAAGGTCAAGGTCACAGTGACCCTGAACAGTTAAACGGTTTTCGGATCATAACTTAAGAACGCTTGTGCCTAGGATCATAAATTTTGGTACAAAGGTCATGAAATACAGATTAAGTTCGACTTTGAGGTCAGTCGGTCAAAGGACAAGGTCACAGTGACTTTGAGCAGTTAAACGGTTTCCGGATGATAACTTGAGAACGCTTGGGTCTGGGATCATAAAGTTTTGTACACAGGTGTAACATGATAAAATACAGGTCAAGTTTGACTTTGAGGTCAGTAGGTCAAAGGTCAAGGTCACAATAAATCAAGACAGTTAAACGGTTTCAGATGATAACTTGAGAATGCTTGGGCCTAGGATCATGAAAATTGATAGGGAGTTTGTTTATGACCAACAGATGACCCATAATGATTTTAAGGTCAGTAAGTCACAGGTCCAAGTCATAGTGACCCGGAACATTTAAAAGGTTTTCGGACAGTAACTTCAGAATGCTTGGGACTAGGATCAAGATACTTAATAGGGAGGTTGGTTTTGACCAACAGATGACCCGTATTGATTTTGAGTTCCAAAGGTCAGAGTGATCCAGAACATTTAAACCTTTTCCGGATAATAACTTGAGAAGGCTTTGGCCGAGGATCATGAAACTTCATAGGGAGGTTGATTTTGACCAGCAGATGACCTGTTTTGATTTTGAGGTCAGTAGGTCAAAGGTCAAGCAATTTCGGCTTTGACATTGACTTAGTTCTGTGACAAGGCCGTATTGTGGGGGTAAATTAATCACTCCTGTGACAACACTAGTTTGTTTTTGAAGTTACAGCATAGAAATTTG
>NW_026463078.1:0-5523 GCF_021730395.1 Mercenaria mercenaria | reverse complement strand
AACCTAAGTCCAAAATGAGGTCAAGGTCAAGATCAAACTGAGGTCAGGTGATGTCTGAAGATGAAGAATGGTCACAGGTTACATCTGCATTAGTATCAAGTCATTCTAGTAAGGGGTATTGATGCTAGATGAAACGGTCCCATTTGGTTAACCTCGTACGGACGGACGGACGAACAGATGGACGAATGGACAGGACAATCACTATATGCCTCCCGCATCAGTAGATGCTGGGGGCATAAAAATTCTATGCTAAATAGGGGCACAATTTTGGCAAAATGAAAGCTAGAGATACGTAACATGTCCTACGAAATTTAACTGCCTCGATATCAAAGTGGAAGAGCATCTGCTTTGAGTGTAAGAGGCTAAGGGTTTGATCCTTGGTTGCAGTATACCAACATGAAAAGTAGGACCAGTACCTCCCTTTCTTGGCACTCAGCAATGAAAGGGAAACAGGTTACTCTTCTCTCTTACACTTGTTGCAATGGATTCCATCAGATATGAGGTTTAGAGAGTATATTAATTAAGTTGTAGGACTTACAACCTACAAACCTGTAAAAACTAAAAATCTGTAACAACTACAAACTTAGGTGAAATTCATACTTGTGAGAGCTACAAACCTCTGCAAACTGTAATGTTCCAGTGTGTGGTTCATAAAAATCATACACTGCCTCAGCATTCAATCTCCACTGAACATTGACCACACCAGTTGACCCCTGTATTCTCTCCACACCAAGTCTTACTTCTCCATCCGGGTCAGTAGGTGACGTTGACTCTCTTACAACCACCTGGGAATATCAACTATAGTTAGAAATTGATACAATTGCTCTTTTTAAATTTTGCAGTGCAAACTAATTGTTTAAAGTCAGAAGGATGCAAATCATTCCAACTGGTCATTTATGTATATTTGAAGGAGTTAAAAAACAAGAGGGCCAAGATGGCCCTAGGTCGCTCACCTGAAAAACATACTATAACAGTGTAAACATGTTTAACCTAGTGATTTCTTGGAAACAAATATTTTGGTCAATTTTCATTAAGATTGGACTAAAAATGTGGTCTCTTGAGTTTAAACAAGTATTTTGTTAGATATGACCTAGTGACCTAGTTTCTGACCCCAGATGACCCATATTCGAACCTGACCTAGATTTTATCAAGGCAATCATTCTGACTAAATTTCATGAAAAGCAGTTGAAAAATACAGCCTCTGTCGCATACACAAGGTTTTTCTTTGATTTGACCTAGTGACATACTTTTTGACCCCAGATGACCAATATTCAAACTCGACCTAGATTTCATCAAGACAATCATTCTGACCAAATTTCTGAAAATCAGCTGAAAAATACAGTCTCTATCGCATACACAAGATTTTTCAATAATTCGACCTAGTGACCTAGTTTTTGACCTCAGATGACCCATATTCAAACTCGACCTAGAATTCATCAAGGCAATCATTCTGACCAAATTTCATGAAGATCAATTGAAAAATACAGCTTCTATCACATACACAAGGTTTTTCTTTGATTTAACCTAGTGACTTAGTTTTTGACCCCAGATAAACCATTTTCAAAATTGGCCTAGATTTCATAAAGGTAATCATTCAGACAAAATTTCATGAGGATCAGTTGAAAAATACAGCCTCTATCGCATACACAACGTTTTTCTTTGATTTGACCTAGTGACCTAGCTTCTGAACCCAGATGACCCATTTTCAAATCTGCCTTAGATTTCATCGAGTTAATCATTCTGACCAAAATTCATGAAGATCAATTGAAAAATACAGCTTCTATCGCATACACAAGGTTTTTCTTTGATTTGACCTAGTGACCTACTTTTTGACCCCAGATGACCCATTTTCGAACTCGGTCTAGATTTTATCAAGGTAATCATTCTGACCACAACTCATGAAGATCAATTGAAAAATACAGCCTCTGTCGCATACACAAGGTTTTTCTTTGATTTGACCTAGTGACCTATTTTTTGACCCCAGATGACCCATTTTAGAACTCAGCCTAGATTTCATCAAGGTTATCATTCTGACCAAAATTCATGAAGACTAATTGAAAAATACAGCCTCTATTGCATACACAAGGTTTTTCTTTGATCTGACCTAGTGACCTACTTTTTGACCCCAGATGACCCATTTTCGAACTTGGCCTAGATTTCATCAAGGCAATCATTCTGACCAAATTCCATGAAGATCAGTTGAAAAAAACAGCCTCTATCACATACACAAGCTAAATGTTGACAGACGACAGACAGACAGATGACAGACAGACACTGGACATTGAGCAATCACAAAAACTCACCCGAGCACTGCTCAGGTGAGCTAAAAACACTTTTCTTTAATCCATGTTTTGTGAGTCTGTACACTGTTTATGGAAATGTTACAGACCACAAACAAGAGCACCTCCTTGCAGGTGCAGATGCTCATCTGATTTTTTGTCTCTGTATAATAGAAATATTGTCCTACCCATGGTTTTCGAAGTCCAAAAAGGGCTATAGTTCTTGCAAAAAGGCAGGATGGAGTTATGTTTCTTGCTGTACAGAGTCAGCTTATGATGGTGAACAACTGTTGCAAGTTTCAAAGCAATAGCTTTGAAAGTTAAGGAGAAAAGCTGACCTAAACACAAAACTTAACCAAGAAATCTGATTTTCTAAGTCCAAAAGGGGCCATAATTCTTGTAAAAAGCAGGATGGAGTTATGTTTCATGCTGTACAGGGTCAGCTTATGATGGTGAACAAGTGTTGCAAGTTTCAAAGCAATAGCTTTGATAGTTTAGAGAAAAGCTGACCTAAACATAAAACTTAACCAGGCAATGCCAATGCCAACGCCGATCAAGTGATGACAATAACTCATCATTTTTTTTTTAAACAAGAAGGCCAAGATGGCCCTAGGTCTCTCACCTGAGAAACACACCATAACACCATAACAGTGTATACATGTTTGACCTAGTGATTTCATGGAAAAAATATTATGACCAATTATCATTAAAACTGAAGCAAAAACCTTGAGTATAAACAAGTATTTTCTTTGATTTGACCTAGTGACCTAGTTTTTGACCCCAGATGACCCATATTCAAACTTGACCTAGATAATATCAATGCAATCATTCTGACCAAATTTCATGAAGATCAATTGAAAAATACAGCCTCTATAGCATACACAAGGTTATTCTTTGATTTGACCTAGTGACCTAATTATTGACCCCAGATAACCCATATTAGAACTTGACCTAGATTTCATCAAGGCTATCATTCTGACAAAATTTCATGAAGATCAGTTGAAAAATACAGCCTCTATCACATACACAAGGTTTTTCTTTGATTTAACCTAGTGACCTAGTTTTTGTGTCCAGATGATCCATAAATTCATCAATGCAATCATTCTGACCAAATTTCATGAAGATCAATTGAAAAATATAGCCTCTATCGCATACACAAAGTTTTTCTTTGATTTGACCTGATGACCTACTTTTTGATACCAGATGACTCATATTCGAACTTGACCTAGATAATATCAATGCAATCATTCTGACCAAATTTCATGAAGATCAATTGAAAAATACAGCCTCTATAGCATACACAAGGTTATTCTTTGATTTGACCTAGTGACCTAATTATTGACCCCAGATAACCCATATTAGAACTTGACCTATATTTCATCTAGGCAATCATTCTGACTAAAATTCATAAAGATTAATTGAAAAATACAGCCTCTATTGCATACACAAGGTTTTTCTTTGATTTGACCTAGTGACCTAGTTTTTGACCCCAGATGACCCATTTTCAAACTAGGCATAGATTTCATCAAGGTAATCATTCTGACCAAAATTCATGAAGATAAATTGAAAAATACAGCCTCTATCGCATAAACAAGGTTTTTCTTTGATTTGATCTAGTGACCTAGTTTTTGACCCCAGATGACCCATTTTCGAACTCGGCCTAGATTTCATCAAGGTAATCACTCTGACACAATTTCATGAAGATCAGTTGAAAAATACAGCCTCTATTGCATACAAAAGCTAAATGTTGACAAACAGACGACAGACGACGGACATCGAGTGATCACAACTAGATGCCCACGGGCAAAATGTTGAGCCCGCCAGCTGTCGAAAGGACTGGGAGTTGCACATGACACTCCCTGTCTCACTGTGGCAAAAATTTATGCCAAATAAAAACAAGAGGGCCAAGATGGCCCTAGGTCACTCACCTAAGAAACACACCATAACAGTGTAAAACATGTTTGACCTAGTGATTTCATGGAAATAAATATTCTGACCAATTTTCATTAAGATTGGACCAAAAAATTGGTCTCTTGAGATTAAACAAGCATTTTCTTAGATATGACCTAGTGACCTAGTTTTTGACCCTAGATGACCCATGTTCAAATTCGACCTAGATTTTATCAAGGCAATCATTCTGACCAAAATTCATGAAGATCAACTGAAAAATACAGCCTCTATCACATACACAAGTTTTTTCTTTGATTTGACCAAGTGACCTAGTTTCTGACCCCAGATGACCCATATTCAAAGTCGACATAGATTTCATTAAGGCAATCATCCTGACCAAATTTCATAAAAATCAATTGAAAAATACAGTCTCTATCGCATACACAAGGTTTTTCCTTGATTTGACCTAGTGACCTAGTATTTGACCCTAGATGATCCATGTTCAAAATGGACCTAGATTTTATCAAGGCAATCATTCTGACCAAAATTAATGAAGATCACTTGAAAAATACAGTCTCTATCGCATACACAAGGTTTTTCTTTAATTTGACCTAGTGACCTAGTTTTTGATCCTAGATAACCCATTTTCGAACTTGGCCTAGATTTCATAAAGGCAATCATTCCAACCAAAATTCATGAAGATCAATTGAAAAATACAGCCTCTATCACATACACAAATTTTTTCTTTGATTTGACCTAGTGACCTAGTTTTTGACCCCAGATGACCCATATTCAAACTCAACGTAGATTTCATCAAGGCAAACATCCTGACCAAATTTCATAAAAATCAACTGAAAAACACAGCCTCTATCGCATACACAAGTTTTTTCTTTAATTTTACCTAGTGACCTAGTTTTTTATCTCAGATAAACCATATTCAAACTCACCCTAGACTTCATCAAGGCAATCATTCAGACCAAATTTCATGAACATCAATTGAAAAATACAGCCTCTATCGCATACACAAGTTTTTTCTTTAATTTGACCTAGTGACCTAGTTTTTTTATCTCAGATAAACCATATTCAAACTCGACCTAGATTTCATCAAGGCAATCACTCAGACCAAATTTCATGAACATCAATTGAAAAATACAGCCTCTATTGCATACACAATATTTTTCTTCGATTTGACCTAGTGACCTAGTTTTTGACCCTAGATGACCCATTTTCGAACTCTGCCTACATTTTATCAATGTAATCATTCTGACGATATTTCATGAAGATCAGTTGAAAATTACAGCCTCTTTCGCATACACAAGGTTTTTCTTTGATTTGACCTAGTGACCTAGTTTTT
>NW_026463077.1:0-59782 GCF_021730395.1 Mercenaria mercenaria | reverse complement strand
GATCACATGTATAAGTTTTGATACAGATATCACTACTTATCTTGAATAGTCTTATTGGTGACGTACTTACCTACTCTTCTTGTTTTTGGAGCTACACTGAAGAGATTTGGACCACTTGTATAATTGTTTTTAACAGGTTATCTTGAGTAATCTTTACCTAGACCTACTTAAATTTTTAGCTCACCTGAGCACAAAGTGCTCAAAGGTGAGCTTTTGTGATCACCCTGTGTCCGTCGTCCGTTCGTCCGTCGTCAACAATTTGACTGTTAACACTCTAGAGGTCACATTTTTGGCCCAATCTTAATGAAACTTGGTCAGGATGTTACCCTCAATAAAATCTTGGATGAGTTTGATATTGGGTCATCTGGGGTCAAAAACTAGGTCACCAGGTTTAATCAAAGGAAAAGCTTGTTAACACTCTAGAGGTCATAATTTTGGCACAATCTTAATGAAACTTGGTCAGAATGTTACCCTCAATAAAATCTTGGACGAGTTTGATATTGGGACATCTGGGGTCAAAAACTAGGTCACCAGGTCAGATCAGAGGAAAATCTTGTTAACACTCAAGAGGTCACAATTTCGATCCAATCTTAATGAATCTTTGTCAGAATGTTAATATTGATGATCTTAAGGTCCAATTTGAATCTGGGTCATGTAGCTTTAAAAACTAGGTCACCTGGTCAAATCAAACGAAAAGCTAGTTTACACTGTAGAGGCCACATTTATGACCATATCTTAATGAAACATGGTCAAAATATTAATCTTGATGATCTATAGGTCAAGTTCAAATCTGGGTCAGGTGGGGTCAAAAACTATGTCAAATCAAAGGAAAAGCCTGTTAACAGTGTAGAGGCCACATTTATAACTGTATCTTCATGAAACGTAGTCAGAATGTTAAAGTTGATGATCGGTAGGACAAGTTCGAATCTGGGTCATGTCGGGTCAAAAATTATGTCACCGGGTCAAATCAAAGGAAAAGCTAGTTAACACTTTAGAGGCTTCATTTATGACCATATCTAATGAAACTTGGTCAGAATGTTAACCTTGATGATCTTTAGGTCAAGTTTAAATCTGGGTCAGGTCGGGTCAAAAACTAGGTCACTAGGTCAAATCAAAGGAAAACCTTGTTTACACTCTAGAGGCCATATTTATAACTGTACCTTCATGAAACTTAATCAGAATGTTAAACTTGATGATCTTTACGTCAAGTTCAAATCTGGGTCATGTCTGGTCAAAAACTAGGTCACGGGGTCAAATCAAAGGAATAGCTAGTTAACACTTTCAAACCATATTTATGACTATATCTTAATGAAACTTGGTCAGAATGTTAATCTTGATGATCTTTAGGTCAATAGATCAGGTGAGCGATACAGGGCCTTCAATTGGCCCTCTTGTTTTGAAGCTTAGCAAAGAAATTTGTTCAAGCAAGCAAGTAAAGTCAGGTGAGCGATAAAGGGTCATCTTTGCCCTTTTGTTTAGGCAAGCTTATTCCTGTTTGTTACTAAACGTACGTCGCGCGCTATATTGCACATAGGCGATTTCGAGATACATATTGATGTGTATGCAGCTATTTAAATTATGAGTAACTGACGTCCATGTATGTTTTTACTACAATGATTAAAAGATTTAAATAACTTTTATCCCCTTGACGGCTTTTCCTACAAGCGTTACGCTCGTCATCCTGGTAGGTATTTATTCAATTATATTGTAATAATTTATCGGAAAAAATACCGAAACGTGTACTATCATAAAATGCATACATTAACAATTATGTACATGTTTAAAGCAATAGTCATTGACAAGTATTAAACGACTATGGTATATTTTTAAAAATTACATACTGAAAATGTTACGTCAAAAAGTCCATTTCAAAAGTGAGTTTCCCCATGTTATGCGAGTTATTATTGAAAGTTGGCATTCATCTTCATAGATGGCTGAAAGTGCATTGTATGGACTTTCTAAAGATATCTGACTTATCTTGTTAGTATAAAGCTTTTATGAACTATCATTCTGTGAAAAAATTACATCGTTTACAGTAAAGCTGCAAATATTAGGTTGCATAACGTTACGTCATATAATTTCACTTTACTGTACATAAAAAAGCAACGTTTTTGTTGATTTTGTTAGCTCGATTTCTATTAAATGACTTTAAAGTATTTGATTCATTTTACAAATTTGTGACGCATATTATAGATCTTTATTATCTTTCTTCTATATTTTCAGTATCTTCGAAATAATTTAACATTGTGCCTTGCAGTAAACTTGAAGTATGAACGTCTCATCTGTGATAAATGGAACATATCACTTTTACATTTAAATCTAAGGTCCAGTCCAAAAAAATAATGTTCTGTAAGAAAATTTAAAGTTGTACTGGACCTATAAAGAAAGAGAAAATTTCATGGCAAGCGTCATTTTATTTGATGTGCCACGAAAATGGAATTATTTCTAAATTACTTTCTCAACGAATTTATATTACATATTCCTACAGACCTTCCATCTATGAACTAATCAAATGTTCTGTTTCCCGTTTAGTTTTGCGTGAAACCAGTGTTTTAAGTGGTAATTTACATGTCTATATGAATGTATTACACTCGAGGCATTGGTTGGTTGGTTGGTTGGGTTTAATGTTGCACCGACACATTTTAGGTCATATGGCGACTTTCCAGCTTTCATGGTGGAGGAAGACCCCACCGACCTTCCGTAAGCCAGCTGGATGGCTTCCTCACATGAAGAATTCAACCCACATCGATGAGGGGCAAGTGATTTGAAGTCAGCGACCTTAACCACTCGACCACGGAGGCCCCCTCGAGGCATTGTAATACCATGATAAAATGAAGGCGATCAGTTAGCCTACGAAGTTTAAATAAATAAAAGTAATACTTTTTATCTACACTTAAGTAAGGACAATTTCATTTTGCATTTTAGCTCGGAGTTGATTTTACCTGATTTTATCATATCATATACGCATATACATAATTTTATTATATGTATCATATACAGCTTTCAAAAGTAAAACAGTCACTCTTGGATAATTTTCTAATATATATAAATCAAAGAGGGGAAAATATACTTTTATGTTCTAATGAGCACACAAAAAGAATAAAAATCATTAGGCACAGTCGTGGTGGCTTAATTGATAAATTTCAAATGAAAAGAAGTCTGCTTTGTCCCCAGTCCCCCAATCACATGGTCACACAATAACTACTCCGTCGTTCCCTCACGTAGGTCATTTTGCTGGTTTTTGATGTTATATAGCAGTAATTCGGTCAATGTACTTTACCTAAAATAAGATACCTTTCATTCATGTTTTTTTTTTTTAAATTATTACCACAAAACGAAAGTACGGTGTTTATTTTGCGGATCGCTTTCTGAAATGCGGCAATATGAGGGTACTTATTTTCAGTTGAGTTGTATTCCACTGCATACTAATCAACATCCTTTTTATGCCCCCCTTCGAAGAAGGAGGGGTATTTTATTTTGCAGATGTCGGTCGGTCGGTCTGTATGTAACCCAATCCGTTTCCGGATGATAACTCAAGAACCCTTGGGCCTAGAACCATGAAAGTTGATAGGAGGTTGGTCATCACCAGCAAATGACCCCTATTGATTTTGAGATCTGTATGTCAAAGGTCAGGGTCACAGTGACCCTGATTAGTAAAACGGTTTCCGGTGGTAACTCAAGAACGCTTGGGCCTAGGATCATGAAAGTTGATAGGGAGGTTGGTCATCACCAGCAGATGACCCTTATTGATTTTGAGATCAGTATGTCAAAGGTCAAGGTCACAGTGACCCTGAACAGTAAAACGGTTTCCGAATGGTAACTCAAAAACGCTTGGGCTTAGGGTCATGAAAGTTGATAGGGAGGTAGGTCATTACCAGTAGATGACCCCCATTGATTTTGAGGTCACTATGTCAAAGGTCAAGGTCACAGTGACCCTGAACAGTAAATTGGTTTCCGGATGATAACTTAAGAACTCTTGGGCTTAGGATCATGAATGTTGATAGGGAGGTTGGTCATGACCAGCAGATGACCCGATCAATTTTGAGGTCAGTATGCCAAAGGTCAAGGTCACAGTGACCAGGGACAGTAAAGTGGTTTCCGGGCAATAACTCAAGAATACTTAGGCCTAGTGTCAAGAAAATTGGTAGTGAGGTTGGTCAAGACCAGTAGATGACCCCTATTGATCTTGAGGTCAGTAGGTCAAAGGTCAACGTGACATTTGCCAGGAACAGTTAAATGGTTTCTGATCTTCTTGTCCAAAACCACAGGGCCTATAGGGCTTTGATATTTGGTATGTAGCAAAATCTAGTGGTCCTCTACCAAGATTGTTAAGATTATTTCCCTGGCACCAAATATGGCCCCACCCCGGGGGTAACATGGTTTATATAGACTTATATAGGAAAAAGCTTTGAAAAACCTCTTGTCCAAAACCACAGGTCCTAGGGCTTTGATATTTGTAATGTAGCATCATCTAGTGGTTCTCTGCCAAGTTTGTTCAAATTATCCCTCTAGGGTCAAATATGGCCCCACCCCGAGGGTCACATGGTTCATATAGACTTATATAGGGAAAAACTAAGAATCTTCATGTCTATAATCTAAATCATTCAAATTTGGACCACATGTATTGTCTTGAGTGACAAGATGAACCTTGACATGAGTTGACTTTGATCTTGACCTAGTGACCTGCTTTCACATTCCTGTAGCTACAGCCTTCAAATTTGGACCACATGCTAGGTTTGTGTAGTGAAACAGACTTTGACCTTGTTACTGACCTAGTGACCTACTTTCACATTTTTGAAGGTACAGGCTTCAAATTTGGACCACATGCATAGTTTTGTGTTCCGAAATAAAGTTTGACCTTGATTTTGACCTAGTGACCTACTTACACATTTCTCAAGCTACAGCCTTCAAATTTGGACCACATGCATAGCTTTGTGTACCAAAATGAACTTTGATCTTGAGATTGATCTAGTGACCTATTTCACATTTCTGAAGCTACAGGCTTCAAATTTGGACTGCATGCCTATTTTTGTGTTCTGAATTGAAATTTCACATTGATTTTTACCTAGTACCTTCTTTCACATTTCTCAAGCTACAGCCTCGAAATTTGAAGCACATGCATAGTTCTGTCTACCGAAATGAACTTTGACCTTGAAAATGATCTAGTGACCTACTTTCACATTTCCCAAGCCACAGTTTTCAAATTTGGATCACATGCACAGTGTTTTTAGTCTAGTCCGATTTTGCAGATATAAGCTTATTTAAGAAGTTACAAGCATTTTGTTAGTATTTGGTCCAACATACTTTTTTAACATATTTTGGGTATGCTGAATCCAAAAATATATGTTGGCCATCTAGCAAATGCCTCTGAAAGGGTTAAATATGGGGGCAAAAATGACCACTGTTTTTAACCAAAAAAAATCCGTCGATATTACTTTATAATACAAATCTTTATCTTTAGATATGTTTCAACAAATTATTTCATGTTATTAGTATGATTGAGTAAACATTTTTCAATAGAATATATCACAAGTTAAAAATGTGAACTTTACGGGGTTCAAAAAGGGGGATTTGAAGACAATTTAGAAAAAAAAAATCCAAAAAAATCCCTACATCATTTATAGAATAGAAAAATGAGACTAAGTATTAGATTGAAAATTTCCGCTGGAATTTTAATGTCAAAAAGAAAATGATATTTTTGATGAAATGGTTTTGCAGTTTTAAAATAGTCATTTAAGAAAAAATAAACAATGGGGAAGTTAAAACTTAATTAACATGACATTGTCTGTAATGAACAAAATACCATGTAGAACGTATTTTATCCATGTAAGATCATTTTATTTAATAATCAACTTTTTAATACCTTAGCTTCATAATAATTGATGAAAATTAAGTGTGACAGGGATTAAGATTACGGCTAATGTGAACTTAATTAGTATAAACAATCAGGTCTCTATCACAGTAACAATCTGAGTCAAATCATGTTTTTGTTAAAGTCCTTATCTAAACTCTTGTGTTTTACCTGTTCTTTAATGCAAATAACTCTGACAAGAACACACTCTTTCATGATCATTAAGGTTTTAGAGGTGTCAAGAATACTTCATGAAATCAGGATTTTTTTAAGGATTTTTTACAGGTAGGACACATTTATCTGTATATTTTATTTCTAAATTTTTTAAGAGATGCTTTGCTTTATATACTTCGTTATATTTTAAAATTTGGTGAAATTGTATTTATTTTAACTTTCAGTTCATTTATAAGAATATGTTCAAGCTAGCTTTTTATACTATACTATAATTGCTTGTGAATGATAAGTAATAAATATTATTTTGTTTTCATAGGTGTTAAAATATTCCAGAGTAAGAATAGAAAAGACTTTGCATCTCAAGGACCATTTTCAAGATAGCACAGAATGGTGCATCATTTGTCAGGAGGCAAAATCTGACAGAACTTGAAACTAAACAGCCTCAAGGCATAACATATCTAAAAGAGTTTGCTGAATCAAAATTTCTTTTAGCGATTTTTTTTCTAAATATGAAGCCATTAGTAGAATTGCAAAAATAGATGAAAATGACAAAATACGTTGCCATAGAAAGTGTTATTCTAATTTCGTCCACAAACAACTAATACATACTATTCACTCAAAGCAAAGTTTAATATAGAACAAACATCATATAAAGCTGCATCCTCATAAAACTTATCATATACTCCTACTAAATTGGGAAATGGGTATGTTCTATCGGGACAAAAAACAAAACAAAACAAAAAACAAAAAAAAAAAAAAAAAACCAAAAATCATTTAAAACATAACTAGTCAGTGATAGTATTTTAAAGGATGCGATTATGACTCTCTGATGTCAACAGAGGGCAAACAACATAAAAATATTTAAATTCTTTTAGATACGGAGTTTGCAAATTTAAACCAAGTTGGACAACTCAAATACAGATCTTGCCATAATGTTTCTTATACATGAACGTGGGTATGCTGCAATGAAATCGCAAATATTGCAGCTTTCAGACAGTTGGAACAGATACCGCATACGTACTGAAGAGACTTCAACAATTCTTTGTCATTTAATTCTAAAATATCTTCCAAAGAAGCCCTACAATGTAAACTGAGAAACCAGTTTTAGTTTGTAACTCCACTAGATATATCTTCTGATGAAAGGAATGCACTTCTTGTTCTATATGAATGTGCTGCGTCAATGCTTAGAGATGCCCATTATAATATTACCGGTAATAGTGATGAACGGCTGACAGTACAGAAATATAACTCCAGTGACGACTTCTTGTCATTAGTACACGTAGCATTTAAATTAAGTGCTAATTTGTTCTCTCTGGAAGGACATTCTGGACTGAGTGTGACTGAAAATGATTCAGTCAACTGTGTTCCGGAGTGTCTGTTCATGTTTCTGTATTTAACGTATGGTGGCCAAGAGCTTCTAGATGAAGAATTTGACCACAAAGATCCTGAATCTGATAGGCAAATAAAAATATTAAGTGTAGCACAAGATATTGTTTATGGAGTGAGTGATGGTAAAAAATGGAACCGTAAACCGTAAACACATAGATCTTGCAAATACATTGCACTAGATGATTAGGTTAAAACATTCAGTTAACCTATTTTATAGTGCATGACACACATTGAGCTACAGAGACATACTAAGAGTAGACACATCTTTAACTGAAGAAAAAACAACAACCTGGAATCAATGGATACTGAAACTGGTTATGTTACTCCGCTGATTCTTACTGAGAATGAGATATCGACACATTAAACACTGTTGTTCAAAAATGTATGCATATATCAGAAAGACTGGGACAGTCGCATTCAGTTATAACTGTTGACCAGGCTCTTTACTTTAAGCTTGTGGATTTGAGATGGGCAGCGCCCTGGAATGGGTGGTTTCAATGAATTATTTGAAATCTGGTGTCACTTTTTTAGCACTTCCTGCAAATAAAATTGACGTAGTAGATTTTTATCAGAAGCTGATCATGCAATCGCCTATAGAAAGGACGTTGGTTGTTGGCGTCGGCTTTTAGGAAGAAGAAACTGTTGAAACCACTGCCATTGAACTTAATTTGGATGAATTAAAGGCTAAACGTGAGGAAGCTGACACAAGAATCATTCTCCGTGCAGTTCACTGCAGTAAACGATCAAATTGTAACAATGTTGTTGTTTCTGCCAGAGATACTGACGTATTTGCTCTAACTATGCCACTTGCAGGAAATAAATGCAACAGTATGAATGATGGCTGGAACAGTGAAAAAAACGAAAATACATTCAAGTGAACACAGTGTTAAATAAATCCTCAATAACTGAAGAGTTGCGTAGAAATTTACTTGCCTTTCATGCACTCACTGGCTGAGACACAGCATCAAATTTTAGTGGAATCTTTAAAGATCTGTATTTGAAGTGTTTACAGCCAGTTCAAAACTGATAGAAGGTCTTGGATATGGACAACTGTCTGATGAAGTAATGAAAAACTGAATATTTTATTTGCAAAATTGGCCAAGATGCTGTATTTACTGACAGTACTCAAAATGTTAAAGTTTGGCAGGTCTACAAGTCCTGAACACATACCTCCAACCAGTGATGCTTGCTCATTTCACATTAGAAGAGCTCATTATCAAGCCCTGGTATGGAACCAATCAACTGTCCTCAGTGCAGACCTGCCTGCCCTTCCAACATGGGATGGAAGGTGGCAGATGACACACTTAAGCCAGTTCTTATTACCCGTGATCCAATTCCTCAAACTTGTATTGAGTTCATTGCTTGCAAGTGTACACCTGGATGTAGGACCCTCAGATGTAAATGTAAAAGACTGGGCTCTTAAGCACAGATATAAATTATGTATATGCGATAAAAGCATACCAGCTGTATGAACTCGAGGTTAATGACATTAACATGAAATGGGACTGTGAAAGCAAATATTTCAATCTATATTATTTTGTAATAATTATATGATAAACAGTTTAGCTTCTGTCCTATATAATCATTCCAAATATAAAATTAGTGTACTGTATTCAGCAATAGCTTTGCAATTATAACCAACGTGAATTATTTAATAATCATCTTTTTGGCGAAATAGTCAAGTTATTGTGGGTTTTTAAATGTTTTTTTTTGCTCCTAACGGAGCACACATTTGGATTAAAAGTTATTTATCTTTGAAAAAAGTGTTGTTAATTTAATCTGTTACTATGTTACACATAACTTTGATAAAGAACACCACATATGTTTGGATAATTGTAGTACTACTACATATTTATATTAGAAATATCTTAATTCGGCTGCCATTTTGTTTTCTGCCATTTTGTTCTACAAAAAATCATTTGTCAGATGGCCAACATATATTTTTGAATTCAGCATACCCAAATTATACTAAAAAAGTATATGGGACCAAATACTAACAAAATGCCTTTACCTCTCACATTTATTGAAATCTGGACTAGACTATTTGTACCAAAATGAAATTTGACCTTGATTTTGATCTTGAGCTTGTCTTGAAATTTGGAACATTCAAAAATGGCTCAATGGCTGGTGCCAAGATCACTCTATGATCTCTAGTTAGGTTCATAGATTAAAGGTCAAGATCAGATTGGACCAGAACAGTAGAACTTTTGTTTACAGTGAGCATATAATTTCTGTTCCTTGTGCAATTACTGAATGCATCAAGGGGAGGGGGGTGGGGGGGGGGGGGGCAATTCGTGTTCGACGAGCTCTTGTTTCTTTTTCGTTTTCTTAAAGCATATGCATGAATGTCTTGTTGGAAATAGGTCTATGACGGAGTGAAAAACTGTATCAAAAAGGACCTGAAGCAGCTTCAACATTTAACTTGTGTATGCGATAGAGGCTGTATTTTTCAACTTATCTTCATGAATTTTGGTCAGAATGATTAACTTGTTGAAATCTAGGCAGAGTTTGAATATGGGTCATCTGGGGTCAGAAACTAGGTCAAATCAAAGAAAAACCTTGTGTATGCGATAGAGGCTGTATTTTTCAATTAATCTTCATGAATTTTGGTCAGAATGATAACCTTGATGAAATCTAGGCCGAGTTAGAAAATGGGTCATCTGGGGACAAAA
This sequence comes from Mercenaria mercenaria, assembly GCF_021730395.1. Taxonomy (NCBI): domain Eukaryota; kingdom Metazoa; phylum Mollusca; class Bivalvia; order Venerida; family Veneridae; genus Mercenaria; species Mercenaria mercenaria. Next base: position 49,696 of record NW_026463077.1, on the reverse strand, counting down.
ACTAGGTCACTAGGTCAAATCATAGAAAAACCTTGTGTATGCGATAGAGGCTGTATTTTTATGCCCCCCTTCAAAGAAGGAGGGGTATATTGTTTTGCAGATGTCGGTCGGTCTGTATGTCTGTCTGTCGGTCGGTCGGTCTGTATGTAGACCAATCCGTTTCCGGATGATAACTCAAGAACGCTTGTGCCTAGAATCATGAAAGTTGATAGGGAGGTTGGTCATCACCAGCAGATGGCCCCTATTGATTTTGAGGCCAGTATGCCAAAGGTCAAGGTCACAGTGACCCTGAACAGTAAAACGGTTTCCGGATGATAACTCAAGAATGCCTGGGCCTAGGAACATGAATATTGATAGGGAGGTTGGTCATGACCAGCAGATGACCCCTATTGATTTTGAGTTCATTACGTCAAAGGTCAAGGTCACATTTACCAGGAACAATTAAATGGTTTCTGATCTTCTTGTCCAAAACCACAGGGCCTAGGGCTTTGATATTTGGTATGTAGCAAAATCTAGTGGTCGTCTACCAAAATTGTTCAGATTATTTCCCTTGGGTCAAATATGGCCCCATCATGGGGGTCACATGGTTTATATAGACTTATATAGGAAAAAACTTTGTGCATACCGAAATGAACTTTGACCTTCAGATTGACCTAGTGACCTACTTTGACATTTCTGAAGCTACAGTCTTTAAATTTGGACTGCATGCATATTTTTGTGTTCTGAATTGAAATTTGACATTGATTTTTACCTAGTATCTACTTTCACATTTCTCACGCTACAGCCTCCAGATTTGAAGCACATGCATAGTTCTGTCTACCGAAATGAACTTTGACTTTGAAATTGATTAGTGACCTACTTTCACATTCCTCAAGCCACAGCTTTCAAATTTGGACCACATGCATATGGAACATTAAAAAATGACTTGGTGGTCAGTGCCGAGATCACTCTGTTATCTCTAGTTAGGTCAATAGGTTAATGGTCGAAGTCAGATTGGACCAGAACAGTAGAATTTTGTTTACAGTGAGCTTATAATTTCTGTTCCTTGTGCAATTACTCAATGCATCAAGGGGGCATTTCGTGTTCGACGAGCTCTTGTTCAATTTATCTTCATGAATTTTGGTCAGAATGATTACCTTGATAAAATCTAGGCCAGGTTCGAAAATGGGTTATCTGGGTTCAAAAACTAGGTCACTAGGTCAAATAAAAGAAAAACCTTGTGTATGCGATAGAGGCTGTATTTTTCAATTAATCTTCATGAATTTTGGTCAGAATGATAGCCTTGATAAAATCTAGGCTGAATTCGAAAATGGGTCATCTTGGGCCAAAAACTAGGTCACTAGGTCAAATCAAAGAAAAACCTTGTGTATGCGATAGAGGCTGTATTTTTCAATTAATCTTTATGGATTTTGATCAGAATGATAACCTTGGTGAAATCTAGGGCGAGTTCGAAAATGGGTCATCTTGGGTCAAAAACTAGGTCACTAGGTCAAATCAAAGAAAAACCTTGTGTATGCGATAGAGGCTATATTTTTCAATTGATCTTCATGAAATTAGGTCAGAATGATTGCCTTGATGAAATCTAGGTCAAGTTTGAATATGGGTCATCTCGGGTTAAAAATTAGGTCACTAGGTCAAATCAAAGAAAAACCTTGTGTATGCGATAGAGGCTGTATTTTTCAATTGATCTATATGAAATTTGGTCAGAATGATTGCCTTGATAAAATCTAGGTTGAGTTTGATTATTGGTCATCTGGGGTCAAAAATTAGGTCACTAGGTCAAATCAAAGAAAAAACCTTGTGTATGCAATAGAGGCTGTAGTTTTCAATTGATCTTTATGAAATTTAATCAGAATGAATGCCTTGATGAAATCTAGGTCAAGCTTGAATATGGGTAATCTGTAGTCAAAAAGTAGGTCACTATGTCAAATCAAAGGAAAACCTTGTGTATGCGATAGAGGCTGTTTTTTTTTCAATTGATCTTCCCGAAAGGAAGTCAGAATGATTGCCTTGATGAAATCTAGGTAGAATTTGAATATGGGTCATCTGGGGTCAAAAAGCAGGTCACTAGGTTAAATCAAAGAAAAACCTCGTGTATGTAATAGAGGCTGTATTTTTCAACTGATCTTCATGAAATTTTTCAGAATAATGGCCTTGATAAAGCTAGGTCAAGTTCGAATATGGGTCATCTGGGTTCAAATACTAGGTCACTAGGTAAAATCAAAGAAAAACCTTGTGTATGCGATAGAGGCTATATTTTTCAATTGATCTTCATGAAATTTGGTCAGAATGATAGCCTTGATGAAATCTAGGTCAAGTTCGAATATGGGTCATCTGGGGTTAAAAGTAGGTCAAATCAAAGAAAATACTTGTTTTTGCTCCAATTTTAATGATAATTGGTCAGAATATTTTTTTCCAAGAAATCACTAGGTCAAACATGTTTACACTGTTATGGTATATTATGGAGTGTTTCTCAGGTGAGCGACCTAGGGCCATCTTGGCCCTCTTGTTAGTGTCTCTTTTTTTTCGCTCTATTTTTCCCAAATAAATGTGCAAATTGTGTATTATTTACTGCGGTAATAATAATAGGTATAAATGAATATACATAACAAATAATGAAAAGCAACATTCAGTCGACCTTTTAATCCATCCACGTGTCTATTTGCAGTCGAATGGCCGATGAGTATGCAAGAATTCAGGACCAGTCGGTAATTATTCACTCGATCATTCATTTAGTCAGCCTGAAAGATTCGTTCCTTCAGTATGTCCGTTTATCTGTGTGTCTTACTAGATATTATGTCGGCCAGTATCTTTACATCTAGTTGATATACAAATGTTATGAATTTTGTCAATGATTACTCTATCTTATTGATATTTAGACAAATGAAGTGTGAGTTCAGTCAATCAGTCTTTCATTCTATCTCAATCTTATTAAAAATTTAAAAGTGAAACAATGCTACAAACTTAATTATTTTAATAATGCCAGACGTACTATACTTCAGCAGTAAAATAAATAAAGGTAAGCATAGGAAAAAAAAATAAACACGTACTGGAATTCTATGGCCTGAAACTACAGTGTTTTAGCCGTCACATTCTCTCTAAAAGATATTAAGCGATATCGCAAAGTTACTATGGCGATCAGCAAATTAATTAAGGTGATATGACGATATGGTACAAATTTATCGATGCGGTATGTGCAGTTACGACGATGATATGTGAAGTTACGATTGAAAAACATCGCATCCCCATTGTAACTTCCCGTATCGCCACTATCGCAAAATATCTTGTAAGAGAGAATGCGAACGGGACACTGTACTCAAACAAATACACATACTTAGTATTTCACATTGTGTGATTGCGCCAGAGTGCTGTGAACTAGTAATTCTTTGTCATAAAAAAGACATGACCATCTTCTTTGGACTTTCAGATGCCGGATACACATCCCACCTCTCTTGTCTGAGCAGTGCGGAGAGGCGAGAGTGGTACCGCCAAAAGAAAAAAAAGCACAGAAACAAACCACTTGAACAGAAACGTGAACGCTAGATGCAGAACTGTGACTAGTATCGGATGTGAAGTTTCAAGGTTTTCCACACAAATATGAAATTTAAAAAGATATAAAAAGCTGATTTGACATTTTGATGCTTTACTTGTATTTTAAATAGATATAAAGAAATCATCAAACTTAGATACCGAAATTTGTTTTTTCTTGCTTATAATGCGCGGTCTTAAAGACAATAAACTTTAATCGATAACGCCGTTAGTTATTAATTTATTATGATGGTGCACACAATATATGTACGCTTATAGATCTATGTAAGTATGTCCTAAGCACTGAGATTATTAAACTTTTTTTTTACATTTTATTTCATTTTGAGCACGAAACATTTTTCATTTGTAGTGTCGCACATGATGTGAATAAAAAAGGTGTAATTTAAACAGTACTTAAGCTGGTTGTAGAGAACTGGTTATAAACAATTTCTTTATGAAATATTAAGTTCCCAATCGTTGTTTAACTTAGTATAACACGTTTTTGAATTCTTATGCATAAGAATATATGAGCTGCGCCACGAGAAAAACAAACATAGTGCGTTTGCGACCAGCACGGATCCAGACCAGCCTGCGCATCAGGATCCATTCTGTTTGCTAACAGTTTCTCTAATTCCAATAGGCTTTGAAAGCGAAGAGTATGGATCGCGGCCAGACTGAGGGGAGGTGCAGGCTGGTCTGGATCCATGCTGGTCGCAAACGCATTATGCTGGTTTTCTCATGGCACAGCTCATACTGAGTGATATATTGTTTCGCGTAAGAAGGAAAAATTCTGGTTATTCTATGATAAACGACACTGGCAAATTTGTTATTTTGATTCTAACAAAACATACCAGTATGAACAGTGTTAGAAAAATAAGTAACTACGTTTTACGACCGTGCTACGCACCTGGATCGGATGACGTCACTGCACGCGCAGGATTATCGCATAATAACCATTGACTGATTTTCCTCTATTTGTAGGGTTATTTGTTGGTAGAATTATTTTTCTGGTGTTGTTTTAATCAAAAGTCAGAGTACAAAACTGAATTTAGCTTGAAAAAAGTTTTAAATCCATAGGACCTGTTACATTCTTAAATGAATAATGTAATTTTCTAAAACTAACTGCTTTATATGGAAGGGGATATCCGCCACTTCACACATTATAGTACATAGTAGTTGATATTTCAATATGCCAATTCATTTCCCATGTTGCTGTTTAGAAGTGCATTATCCCTATTTATATGTAAATTGTGATATTTTCATTATAACACTACTTTAAATGTTGAAACCAATGAAAATTAAAATGATTCTTTTAATTCAGTCATGAGAATTCATATGAAGACATTTTAATAATAATTAAGTATTCAATTTGCTAACTATGCCATCAATGTGAAAACCGTTGAGTCAAAATTAATTTAAAGGACTTTATATGCAATTATTTTAATTATTGATAAGAACTTATGTTGCTAACTTTGTCATTTTAAGTATGCTTAAAATGTCATTGATAAACTTCTTATTCCTACTTTCAATTTTATTTTGATTTGGTCATATGAATGACATTTGAGTCATTTCAAGTGTATGTTGTCAAGCAAAATTCGTTTCTTTGAGCTAAAATGGGCCCTTTTAAGTAAAGGGAGATAACTGGTAAAACAGTAAAAAATAATAAACGCTCCATGTACCGGTGTCGACAATATTTTATACTAAGAAAATAAGTCCGCCTGCAACCGTTCCATTCAAAAATAAAGCTTAGGTAATTCTGAACATTTAAATGATGACCATGGTATCAAAATACATAGAAGTAACAAAAGAAACAGTCAAAGCTCAAACGGGTCAAACTTGATGTCTTTTTCCGACTTAGAAAGGGAACCCGGTCGGGATTTTCCGGCGGACTTTGGTTGGTCCCCAAGTAGATCTACCAAACGGTTGGTCTTGACCTGACCCCTAGCCCTGACCTTAAAAAATTAACGGCAAAAAAATGAGTAAGTCGAAAATTCCAAGTTACCAGAATAATACACATTTTTTAGATTTTCACTTTTCACCATCTCATTTTTCAGCTCTTAGACTACCAAATAAAATCATGGATTTTTTTTCTAAAGGGCTTAGAATGGTGGACACACCCAGGCAAAATTCCGCAGGGGTTACGCAGTCGATATGCAAAAGATTAAGGTCAGATTCGAACATTTTTCCTCCCACCCCTAGGGTCCGGGTGTCGGATATGTCCCTGATATCGAATTTTTGAAATCGAAATTAAAGTGTCAAAACCTGTATTTTTCTCGTACGGTTTGACATTGTTAGCTAGATATTATTAAATACTACGCAATAAAAGACATTCAGAACCCCCCTGGTTGGGTCAGACCGGTCTCTAGAGGGGCTCTGGCCCCGGGCCTGAAATCAGTTTTTAAAAAAAGGTCATTTTCAATCAAATATTATGGCAAAAGTACTAAAGATATCTTAATAAAAGCAAAGAGCTATAAAAATAAATGTATTTTATACTTCTTTGATAAAAGTTACGTGTATTTGTAGAATTTTCCAATAACTATTTCATAAAGGTATAGCACAAGGTTTAAACCCGATCCTAAGGGTCGCTCGGGCTCGAACATGGGTGCGAGGTCCAAACGTAAAAAGAAACACGTAAATATACTTTATTTATCTAAAAAATATTTTTCAACAACTAAAGTAACACGGTTTGGTTTATATCTATTATTTCTATGGAAATAAATAGATTCAGGTAAGTTTTGTCAGCCTGCACGATCTGTAGACTTGCTAAAGGGACCGTATAACGGTAATTTTTGGCGCATTTTTTCGAAAATTGTATCGATTTCATTTTATTATAAAAGGCGTTAGGAACAAGATATCAAATTGAAATTTCCTTTAATAAGTAGTTGGAACTATCATTTAAACGAATATGAAAATCATTTTTCCCCGACGGACACGCCGTCGGGAACATTTGCTGAGCTTTGGTATTTTTGGCTTGTAAAATATTAGCCGTAAAATAAGGAAAACGTGCTTATATAATCTATTTATTAGGCGTTAAATAAAAACTTAAAACTTATTTTTATAAAAGATATAATATCTGAAAGGTTGTAACAAAAAAAAATCTGTTCGTCCGTCTGTACGAAATTTAGGATAAAAGCTTTATTTCCGCACTTTTCCGTACTTAAAAATTCCGTGTTTTTCATTAACTTCAAATTATTGTAGAATGTTCCGACACAAGATATTTTAATTAAATAACTTTTATAAATTAAATCTAAACATTGTCTAGAAAGATATGTAATTTGTATATATTTACCATCGAACCGTCTCAAAATGTACATTTTTTCTTGAAAATATGCATACTTCGTATATTAAATTTAGGGATAGACCTTGTCGGAAGAGTCATATCTTCATAAACTTATGTCCGATTTCAATAAATGATACCTTGTTGCAAAGGGCAAGCCAGGAGCTACAGGAAGCATGCCAAATATGAACTTTTCAAAGCAGTTAAGGCAGTCCAGTGACACCATTTGAGCAATTCTCACGGCTTTCCTGTTCGGGTCAGCTTAGTCTTGGCCAGCACCCTATCGCATAAAACAAGTTTGGTCACATTCTGAGACCTGTCCTAAGCCCTGATGGCATCAAATGGACTTGTAAGTAGTTTAAATGTAAAGATTAGATATCTACCAACATATCCATATAGGTAGGTACCCGAGATGTAGAGACTCGAACAAAAGTCAAAATCTAACATAGTGTCAATATCAACTGAAATTCCGTAGTTCCATGTATTACTCTCCTGGCACCCATGGCCAACTCAGGTACTCGAACATCGTGTTACTTTGTGGCCAGGACCAATACCTAGTCGACGATGCATAAAACTGGTACATGTTTTGGCCAAACGGGATTCAACTGGGTCCAAAGCCTTCCAGACATGGTAAAAAGCCGTATTTTCTATGTTGGAGGCATACCTTCTAGCCATATATAACATGCCCCGACCTCTAAGGCTATCCTAGGTACTAAACATGGTCTAAATCGATAGCCAGGACGTGCACCTATACAACCATGAAGGATATGTGTATATTTCTTCGGCATAAAGGCTCGAATCCGGTCGAAAATCTCTAGTCATGGTCAAAATACGAAACTAGAAGACAAAACGGTGTCCTTATTCGACCCCTACATACCTACACGACCATGTATGATACATGTATATATCATGGTCATAGGGGTTCGAACCGGGTTTAAAGCCTTTCAGACATGGTCAAAATTGACATATTTCCTAAATTTGAACACTTCCCGGTGACCTTAAATGGCCTTCCTTGACCCTTATGGGTACGTCAGATACTCAAACTTAGTCTCATTCGATAGCCAGGACTCATACTATATGACTATGTACTATATATGTATATTTCTTTGGCATAGGGGCTCGAACCCGGACGATACCTTTTAGACATGGTCAAATACGAAGTTAGTGTTCTTATACGACCCGCCCCGACTCCTAGGGTTATCTTATGTATTCGAACATGGTGTCAATCGATAGCCAGGATCCACAACTACACATCAATATATGATATGTATATGTTTTGGTGAAACAGGGTCGAACTTTATTGAAATTCTTTCCGACGTGGTCAAAATAGGCAGACCTTGTACGACCTGCCCTGACCCCTCGGGCTATCCTAGGTACCCGAACAGGGTCTCAATCTTTAGCTAGGACCTAAGTCTACAAGACCATGTATGATACCTGTATATATCATGGTCATAGGGGTTCGAGCCGGGTCTAAACCCTTTCAAACATGTTAAAAAATGCATATTTCGCAAGTTTTCACTTCGTCGCTGTGTTTTTCACGAGGTGAAAATGGACGTTGCACCGGAGAGGGAGCAGTTAATTATTATACTTCGACCTCTGTCGCTATAATGCGGACTGGTTCTCGGCTTCGTTTTATAACGTCAAAATTATTATGAGAATAATCTTATTTTGTTGCAGTCATTATTATGAGGACGATCATATGTTTGATAATCAACATTTCATTGTGCGAATGATGTTCGTTTTTATTAGACACATAGATAAGATCTTATCTATGCCTCCGTTTTTTAAAGTACTGTTGATGTATCTAAATATAAACAAAAATGTAACAAGAAATTGAATTTTGCAATTGCAAAACAATCAACTCAATTTAAATTAAAATATTTGCATTTGAAGTTTTTTGATTAATTTATAACTGAAACATTTTATATTTTATTAAAAACACTGATTAGTGTCATTATTAAAATGATATAATGTTAATGTACATACAAATAGGGATAATGCACTTATAAAAACCAACATGGGAAATGAATTGGCGTATTGAAATATCAACTAATAAAATGTGTTAAATGGCGGATATCCCCTTCCATAGCTTTACGGTTTAATGAAAATATTTTTTAAATATTCTCGTGCGACAGCCCTGTCTCTTTGTAGGTTAGGCTGTAATCATCCTGATCACTGTTGATGCTAGGTTTGATAACGTCCGGAGGTTGATATAAATGTTTGCGATCAACACGGTACAACATGAGAAAATTAATTGCAGTTTAAAATGCGTATTTATTTAATTTGAAGAAACGGGCGGTAATAATTAATGATAAAAAATAACACCGATAATAACAATAACAATGTGTTCAAAGCAATAATTGTAAATTAAGATACCATTAAAGAATATGTAGAGTTATCTCATCGCATTTCTGCTATTTATTTTCTCAATTAGTAATTTGACGTCAAATTGACGTCGAAATTATGTTACGCATTTGTGCAAAATAGCGTGCAACGTACGTAAAATGTTACGAAATAGAATGTTATATTTTAAAAAAAGATATGAAAGCATTTTACAAGGCCTTGATGATAGTTAAGTATATAAATATTTTCCATCTTATCGTGATTCACTTGTAACTGCTGAACTGTTAAAGGAATAACTGTCAAACATTGATTTATAGATTTGCTTTAAAAGCGTTACAATCCAAAAATGTATGCTTCTCTTTTTTTTTCCTTTTCAGCATCAGCCGTGAACCTGGTGCTTCGTATCAAAAGGCAAGTTAACCTTTTCAAGAAGGCTGTGCATTTTAAGCTCACAGTTGTCATTTATTTTACTGTTAACAAGCTAGAGGTCATAATTATTGTCTCCCATCACATAGTGGTGTGAGACATATTGATTTACTCCTGTGTGTGTATGTGTTTGTCTGTTTGTCACAAAGCTTGTCACCACTCTAAGTCGAACATTTCTCATCCGATCATCACCAAACTTGAACAAAATGTGTTTGACCATAAGAACTCGGCCAAGTTCGATTACTAGCCAAATCGGCCAAGACACTTCGGATATTGCCCTTGAACATAATTACCAACAACAACCAGCGCAGCATTGTAGACTGGTTACTCCACTCCACTACCGCTGATACAACATTGTAGACCGGCGCAGCATTGTAGACCAGTTACCACTACTGACACAGCATTGTAGATGGTTACTCCAACTTGTGAATACCAATAGGCAGCCAACAGTATACAAAGACACACTTACTATTCAGATGATTAGGCAGTTGTAGGATACAAGGTCATGCGCTTTTCTAAAAAGCACCTCTAGTTTTCTATGCATCAATAAGAACTATGGCCAGTCTAATACTGGATCATCTGTGGTGAGAAACTAGGTAATCAGATTAAGTAATAGAAACACTTGTGTTAGATCAAGAGTTCAAATTTTACCAGATTTTTCTGAAATTTGTTAAAATTTCATACGAGAATTTATAAGGTAAATCTTGAAACTGTACCAGGAGGCCAAAACTAGCATCATCAGGTCGAATAATAAAAAAATTTGTCAACACTCTAGAGGCCACACATTTCTACCTGGTTTTCAGGAGTTTGTTTAGAATGTAAAACGTCTAAGTCAGGTTTGAAAAGGGGTCATATATTTAGGGTCAAACACTGGTTATAAGGTCAGAAAATACAAAACACTTTGTTAACACTCCAGAGGCAACAGCTTTTACTCTATCTTCATTATACCGTACTAGAATGATTGTCTTTATGAGTTTTAGGATGAAACTAGGTCTGAGGTAATAAATAGGTTACTTGGTCAATTTAAAGAAAACAATTATAAATGCGTGTTAATCTCCAGAAGACAAGATCAGAATGTTTGTCAATAAAATTAATGTCAATTTTGGAACTAGGTCATCTATAAACAAAATCTAGGTCAGTTTGTTGAAGAAAAAACACTGTAGTGCACACATACTTTACTTGGTCTTATTGAAATTGGTAATCAAAGGTAAAAAACTTGGGCACTAGACAGTATCATAGAAAACAATTATTGTTAGCACACTTTTAAAAAATGGAAATAATTGTTTGAACACCTTCTTCACATGAACCAATCGATGGATGTTCAATTAACTCTGTCTGTACGATTACTGTAAGGTTCTCTCCCTCTTGTTTAGTTGAGCCCTTGGACCCTTTTATGGGTCAGTTGATCTAAAATAAAAAATACCTAAAACACATTCTCATGAACCACTTGATGAGTCTTCATCAAACTTGGCCATCGCTATAAGATTCTCTCTGTATTTTTAGGTGAGTTTTTCTGATCGCTCTGTGTCTGGCGTCCGTCGTCTGTCTGTCGTCTGTCTGTCAACATATAGATTGTGTATGCGATAGAGGCTGTATTTTTCAACTGATCTTCATGAAACTTGGTCAGAACGATTGCCTTGATGAAATCCTGGCCGAGTTCGAAAATGGGTCATCTGGGGTCAAAAACTAGGTCACTAGGTCAAATCAAAGAAAAACCTTGTGTATGCAATAGAGGCTGTATTTTTCAATTAATCTTCATGAAGTTTGGTCAGACTGATAACCTTGATAAAATCTAGGCCGAGTTCGAAAATGGGTCATCTGGGGTCAAAAACTAGGTCTCTAGGTCAAATCAAAGAAAAACCTTTTGTATGCAATAAAGGCTGTATTTTTCAATTAATCTTCATGAGTTTTTATCAGAATGATTACATTGATGAAATCTAGGCCGAGTTCGAAAATGGGTCATCTTGGGTCAAAAACTAGGTCACTAGGTCAAATCAAAGGAAAACCTTATGTATGCAATAGAGGCTGTATTTTTCAATTGATCTTCCTGAAATTAAGTCAGTATGATAACCTGAATGAAATTTAGGCCGAGTTTGAAAATGGGTCATCTTTGGTCAAAAGCTAGGTCACTAGGTCAAATCAAAGAAAAATCTTGGGTATGCGATAGAGGCTGTATTTTTCAATTGATCTTCATGAAATTTGGTCAGAATGATTGCATTGATGAAATCTAGGACAATTGCAGTTATAACTCATCTGAGGTCAAAAAGTAGGTCACTAGGTCAAATCAAAGGAAAACCTTGTGTATGCGATAGAGGCTGTATTTTTCAATTGATCTTCCTGAAATTTAGTCAGAATGATTGCCTTGTTGAAATCTAGGCAGAGTTTGAATATGGGTCATCTGGGATCAAAAAGTAGGTCACTAGGTAAAATCAAAGAAAAACTTGTGTATGCGATAGAGACTGTATTTTTCAACTGATCTTCATGAATTTTTTTTCAAAATGATAGCCTTGATTAAATCTAGGTCAAATTCGAATATGGGTCATCTGGGTTCAAAAACTAGGTCACTAGGTCAGATCAAGGGAAAACCTTGTGTATGCAATAGGGGCTGCAATTTACACTGGATTTTCATAAAATTTGGTCAGAATAGTAGCCTTGATAAAATCTAGGTCAAGTGCAAATATGGGTAGTCTGGGGTCAAAAAGTAGGTCACTAGGTCAAATCAAAGAAAATCCTTGTGTATGCCATAGAGGCTGTATTTTTCAATTGATCTTCATGAAATTTGGTCAGAATGATAGCCTTGATGAAATCTAGGTCAAGTTCGAATATGGGTCTTCTGAGATCAAAAACTAGGCCACTAGGTCAAATAAAAAAAATTGTTTATAATTAAGATTTTTGCTCCAATTTTGATGATATTTGATCAGAATAATTTTTCCCATGAAATCATGATCACTAGGTCAAACATGTTTACACAGTTATGGTGTGTTTCTCAGGTGAGCGACCTAGGGCCATCTTGGCCCTCTTGTTTGTCTCCCATTATCATCCCCTGCTGCAGTCAGAGGGCTATAGTTTTGGCATTGTATGCCCCTATATCTGAAACCATATATATAGGGCATGGTGTTGGGTATAATACTATTTAAATAAAATATGGTGGAACTGTTAACTGCTGTAAGGAAATGCTACTGTGTAATTTTCAGTCAGATTGCACGAGTAAGACAAAATCTATTGCCCTTTGTACAGTCATGTATTAATATAGTTCACTCTGCAAGACCAGAGTGGTTGCCTTTGATGTAGTCAAATTATTTTAATAAGAGCGTGAAAGTTTGTGTATATCAAAAAGCATTTGACAAACAGTCATAAAACACTAGAAGAATATTAAACAGTATGTGAATTTTAAGTTGTGCACATGTTGTTCTGTTTATTATTTGACTCAACCAGACTAGAATTGTGGTCCTTAAATTAGTGAAAAATACACATTAAGTGCTTAAAAGTTTCTGTTGCATATATTTTAAGATATTTCACCTTGAGTCATGAAACCATGTTCAGCGACAGGAAGTGGGGGCACTTGTGTTATATGGACACTTACCTAGTTTCAAATGAGGATGCTTGGGTGTTAAGGGGTCAGTAGAGCCGAAAACAGAAATTTTACCTTTGAAAGACTCTTCTCATGAACCTTTTGATGAATCTTCATTAGACTTTGTCAGTAGGATTATTGTAAGATTTTCTCCCAAGTTTGTTCAAATGAGGTTGTTTGGTTTCTTTTATTGACCTCTAGAGCTAAACATAGAAATTCCAGTGAATAACTTCTTCTCATGAACTTCTTGGTGGAACCTCATGAATCTTGTTCTTTAGCATCATTATGGGGTTCTCACCAAAGAATGTGGATGCTTAGCTCCTTTAGTGGCAGCTAGAGCTACAAATAGAAATTAAAATTCCTAACAAGTGCACCTTCTTCCTTAAAATCATTCATGGAATATATCTTTCCTACAGCTTGACAACACTCAGACATTAATAGGGAAGTTGTAATTTGTATGGTACACTTACATGTAAGATTTCCTTTTTTGTTAGCTCACCTCAAGGTGAGCTTTTGTGATCGCCCTGTGTCTATTGTCGTCCGTCAACAATTTGACTGTTAACACACTAGAGGTCACAATTTTTGCCCAATTTTAGTGAAACTTGGTAAGAATGTTACCCTTGATAAAATCTTGGACGAGTTGGATATTGGGTTATCTGGGGTCAAAAACCAGGTTACCAGGTCAAATCAAACGAAAAGCTTGTTAACATTTAGAGGCCACATTTAAGACTGTATCTTCATGAAACTTGGTCAGAATGTTAATCTTGATTATCTCTAGGTCAGATTTGAATCTGGGTCACGTGGGGTCAAAAACTAGGTCACCAGGTCAAATCAAATGAATAGCTTGTGAACACTCTAGAGGCCACATTTATGACAATATCTCTATGAAACTTGGTCAGAATGTTAATCTTCATGATCTTTAGGTCAAGTTCAAATCTGGGTCAGGTGGGTTCAAAGTCTAAGTCACAAGGTCAAATCAAAGAAAACGTTAGTTAACACTCTAGAGGGCAAATTTATAACTGTATCTTAATGAAACTTGACCAGAATGTTAATCTGCAGCTCTGAATTTTTTCATTCTTTATAAAGTACCCCTAAAAGGACCTTTTCCCAATTGAAATATGCAGTATTTTTTCCCAATTATCATCCAAAAATTCCCCAAATGACCAAATTAAGTCTGCATTTTGATGATTGCAGAAGGATACTTAGTTACATTGACATTCACCATTATTTAATCATTTAAACAGTTTGTTTGATGCTATTTACATGAAATTAAAGGAAGAAGCATTCTAAATGATGTTATTAATTAACTATAAAAATTCCCAATCTGAGTAAACACCGCACTATTTTTCCCAATTTATCCGGAACCGGACCTTTTCCCAAAAGGGAAAAAAAATCACTGCATCTTGTTGATCTTTAGGTCAAGTTCAAATCTGGATCAGGTGGAAGGGGCTTCCATGGCCGAGTGGTTAAGGTCGCTGACTTCAAACCACTTGCCCCTCATCGATGTGGGTTTGAGCCTCACTCGGAGCTTGAATTCTTTATGTGAGGAAGCTATCCAGCTGGCTTACGGAAGGTCGGTAGTTCTAACCAGGTGCCCACTCTTGATGAAAAAATGCACAGAGGGGCATCTGGGGTCTTCCTCCACCATCAAAGCTGGAAAGTCGCCATATGACGTATATATGTGTTGGTGCAATGTTAAACCCAACAAACAAAATGAAATGGATCAGGTGGGGTCAAATACTAGGTCACCAGGTCAAATCAAAGAAAAGCTAGTTAACTCTAGAGAGCAAATTTATAATCATATCTTAATGAAATTTGGCCAGAATGTTAATCTTGTTAATCATTAGGTCGAGTTCAAATCTAGATCAGATAGTGTCAAAAACTAGGTCACCAGGTCAAATAAAGGGAATAGCTTGTTAACTCTCTAGAGGCCACATTTATGACAATATCTCTATGAAACTTGGTCAGAATGTTAATCTTGATGATCTTTAGGTCAGTTCAGATCTGGGTCGGTGGGGTCAAATCAAAGTAAAAGCTAGTTAACACTCTAGGGAGCAAATTTATAACATATCTTAATGAAACTTGGCCAGAATGTTAATCTTGGTGATCTTTAGGTCAAGTTCAAATCTTGATTAGGTGGGGTCAAAAATTAGGTCACCAGGTCAAATCAAAGGAAAAGCTTGTTAACAGACTAGAGGCCACATTGATGAAATAACTCTATGAAACTTGGTCAGAATGTTAATCTTTATGATCATTAGATAAAGTTCAAATCTGGGTCAGATAGGGTCAAAAACTAGGTCACCAGGTCAAATCAAAGGTAAAGCTTGTTAACCAAAGACCTAATTTTAAGTTTGAAACTTATGAGAATTGATCAGAATGTTTGCCTTGATGGGGTCAAAAACTAGGTCACCAGGTCAAATCGAAGGAAAAGCTTGTTAACTGTTATGAGGTCACATTTATGACTACATCTTCACGAGAATTGATCAGAATGTTAATCTTGATGATCTTTAGGTCAGTTTGGAATCTGGGTCATGCGGGATTAAAAACTAGGTTACCAGGTCAAATCAAAGGAAAAGCACTCTAAGAGACCACATTTATGACCATATCCTAATGAAACTTGATCAGAATGTTAATCTTGATGATCTTAAAGTCCAGTTTCAATCTGGGTCAGGTAGGGTCAAAAACTAGCTTGTGGGATCAAATCAAAGGTAAAGCTTGTCCACAGTCTAGCGGCCACATTTATGACTGTATCTTCATGAAACTTGGTCAGAATGTTAATTTTTAGCTCATCTGATTTTTTTGAAACAGAATGATGAGTTATTATCATCACTTGATCGGTGTCGGCGTCGGCGTTGGCGTTGCCTGGTTAAGTTTTATGTTTAGGTCAGCTTTTCTCCTAAACTATCAAAGGTATTGCTTTGAAACTTGGAACACTTTTTCACCATCAATAGCTGACCCTGTACAGCAAGATACATAACTCCATCCTGCTTTTTGCAAGAATTATGACCCCTTTTGAACTTAGAAAATATCAGATTTCCTGGTTAAGTTTTATGTTTAGGTCAACTTTGTCTTTTAAACTATCAAAGCTATTGCTTTGAAACTTGCAACACTTGTTCACCATCATAAGCTGACCCTATACATCAAGAATTATAACTCTATCCCGCTTTTTTCTAGAATTATTGCCCCTTTTGGACTTAGAAAATCAGATTTCTTGGTTAAGTTTTATGTTTAGGTCAGCTTGTCTCCTAAACTATCAAAGCTATTGCTTTGAAACTTGCAACACTTGTTCACCATCATAAGCTGACCCTGTACAGCAAGAAACATAACTCCATTCTGCTTTTTGCAAGATTTATGGCCCCTTTTGTACTTAGAAAATATCAGATTTCTTGGTTAAGTTTTATGTTTAGGTCAACTTTTTCTTTTAAACTATCAAAGGTATTGCTTTGAAACTTGCATCACTTGTTCACCATCATAAGCTGACCCTGTACATCAAGAAACATAACTCCATCCTGCTTTTCGCAAGAATTATTGCCCCCTTTGGACTTAGAAAATCAGTTTTCTTGGATAAGTTTTATGTTTATGTCAGCTTTTCTCCTAAACTATCAAAGCTATTGCTTTAAAACTTGCAACAGTTTTTCACCATCATAAGCGGACGCTGTACTTCAAGAAACATAACCCTATCCTGCTTTTGCAAGAATGATGGCCCTTTTTAGACTTAGAAAATCATTGGTAGGACAATATTTCTATTATACAAAAAAATCAGATGAGCGTCAGCACCCGCAAGGCGGTGCTCTTGTTTTATGATCTTTGGCCAAGGTCGAGTCTGGGTTATATGTGGTCAAAAACTAGGTCACTAGGTCAGATCAAAGGAAAAACTAGTTATCAGGGGTTTAGAATTAGGTCAGGTGAGCGATACAGGACCTTCAGGGCCCTCATGTTTCAAAAACAGCTTGAGTAAAATTCAGAACATTTTATTTTGTTTGCAAAATTTAACTGTATGTGTGTATATGTGTGCATGTTTAAAATTAGCAGATGTATATTGTGGAGTATTCAGTATACATACTTGAAAGAAATTATTATAGGGGATACCAATTCAACGAATAAACTTGTTGATATCTTGCCAATCTGCTTAGCTTAAATGCATTGTAGATCTACAGATTATGGAGTCATGAGTTCAGTGGCTGGGGGAGGCATATTTTCTTTGTGATGATCTGTATGATCTTTGTATCTGAAATCGTTCATCCTTAACCTCGTATTCTTCCGAAGAGTCGGTAGTTACATGCGGATAACAGATTAGTACTGATACAGAACACTTAAGTTAACAGCCCACTGTTGCATAACTGAAAAACTATTGAAGAATGGCATTTAACCCAACACAAAAATAATATAATTGTTATTACATTGTATATACCTTTCAGGGCCCTCCGAACAAAGAAGAGGCTGTTTGTTTCATAAAGGAGGCAACAGATAACGGTAAATTTTACTAATTCTATACTGCTTCCTGGCACATCCTGTTGCTTGTTGCATACTTGGAAACATCCAAATACCAAATAAACATCCGTTCTTATGCATGTCATTCTGTTGATTTTCCTGTCCAATCCATATATCTTTGTAACCAGTGGGAAGATTTTCATACAACTTGCATCAGTTGTTAACCTCATCAAGACGACTCGCAGTGTGCACAACATGGGTCATAATTAAGGTACATGTATCATAATCATATGACCATCTTTTCATGTTTTTTTTTCACTTTGATGTGGACTCATTGTCCCTTGTTCATTACTATGCATCTTATGTTATTGTATCACACTACGTTATTAATAACTTCTGACTGATGGTAATTTAGTTGACAGAATTTGTTTTACTGGTGCATTTAGTTCAGTGAAATTTTGCAGTAGCTATACAGCCAGGAGCATGAGTCAGTCTTGAAACAGCTAGATTAATTATGACTGTCAGAGTTATAGCCCTTAAATTATATTCAATACATGACTAACTACTTTGTCGCAAAACTTTGCCTCTTTTTTATACGCCCGAAGGGACGTATTATGTTATACCCCCGGTGTCCGTCTGTCTGTCCATCCGTCCGTCCGTCCGTTAGCAATTTCGTGTCCACTCTGTAACTCTTGAACCCCTTGAAGGATTTAAAAAAAAAACTTGACAAAAATGTTCACTACATGGAGGTGACGTGCAGAGTGCTTGTTTGGGATGACTAGCTGCTTCAAGGTCAAGGTCACACGTAGGGGTCAAGGGTCATATGAGTATGTTCCGTGTCGGCTATGTAACTGCTTGAAGGATTTCAAAGAATCTTGACACAAATGTTCACCACACAGAGACGACGTGCAGAGCGCTTGTTTCGGATGACTAGCTTCAAAGTCAAGGTCTCACTTGGGAGTGAAAGGTCATATATGAGTTTGCTTTGTCCGCTCTGTAACTCTTGAACTGCTTGAAGGATTTCAAAGAAACTTGGCAGAAATGTTCACCATACTGAGGCGACGTGCAGAGCGCATGTTTTGGATGACTCGCTTCAAGGTCAAAGTCACACTTACGAGTCAAAAGTCATACAGCACAATCGCGATCCTACGAAAAGCCAAGGGACCGGCCGTTTTTTCGTAATATCGCATTTTCGTTCGAGCGTAGCATAGGAAATTTCGCTGTATAGCACCGTAATATTTATATACGTAACCCGTGATATTTAAACATGTGATTTTCGTATCGGAGTACCTGTATACCAATTTTATATGTACATCTGGGTTTACTACAAATCTTATTCGAATCCGAATTGAGATCGTATGTAGAATGTAGAACGGGTTTTTTTTCTTCACTTTTTGTTCACTGTACATAAAACACATACAGGGTACATTGTTGCACGAGAAAAAATCGCAATTGCATATTCCGATACCCTTCGTAGTATACCGGTATTTCGTTAAATTGCGATTCGTAGCAGCGCGAATGCACTGTATATGACTTTGATTTTTGTATATTGCTCTGCATTGCAGTGCTCTTGTTTTTATTTGACAGATCCCTTTTTTGTTCTCTTGCAATATTTTTTTTTGTTTTACTTCCCTTTTTTGTTACTATAATTAGCTTATTTTGAAACTTTCTTATTATTGACTGTAGGGAAAAACCGAAACCACTTTTCTGTGGTACAACATGGATGATACATCCAATTTTTAAATGTATTTTGATATAACTTTACCTCGTAAGAATTTTGTTGTTGTTCCTGTCCTTCGGACTTCAACAGTCAAGTTCTTTAAATTTTGCTCCCAGCCTCTGATGTAACCCTTCGGGTGTATATTGCCCCGCTTGGCGGCGCTCTTGGTTTTCAACAGATTTCATCCAATCTTAGTAGTTATATACCATAACATTATGATTTCATTAATAAATTTTGAAAAAATTAAATTTCTGCAATATTTTTCCCTACTTGTCTGTATTACAAAACTATCATAGTCATTCAAAATCAGAGTGTCATATTTTCATGGATATCATTGCTAGGGTACCCACTACTTAAAGTGTTAAAGGCTACTCTATACACTAAAAATGTGGTTACTAGGAACTAGGTGGCAGTTTCTCTATTACTTAAGCGTTATGATTAAAAGCGATCTCCGAAAATCATTAACAATTCTCAACAAAAACCGAAAGTCAGGATGTGATATTAAGTGGCTGTCTACCAATATATAACGAGGGCGGGGATTTTTTTCTGTTGGACCAAACTTAATATAAATATCGGAGTAGTTTGGCAAAAAGTAAGGTACACCAGATTAGACTTTAATGTGGAAAATAAAATAACAATCTAAAACTTTTAAATTAGTTACATATACTGCTATTTTACCCTACGCATAAATTATGGTTGCTTTATCCATTGAACATGTTGAAAAAGTGGCAACTATAGTTGAAAAAAAAAAACAACACCTTGAGACAGTATTTTGTTAAACCATTTGTTGTTACTAAACTCTGTCAGAATTATCCTTACATGGACGTTTCATATTTTGCTTTACTGCACTAGAGCCTGTCAGAGATAGATATAAAATGCCATTAAACAGATCCCGTCTCATGAAATAAACAATCTTTCTTCTCTTGATCTGTATGGTGAATGTTACATTTTAGTCAAAACATCCTGTAATGGTCTCACTATAAGTTTGTTCAATCCTGTTTGCCTGCACCAAGCCAGGGATGAAACAGCAAGCTGCTTTAAAGAACTTTTCATTCGAACAGTTTGATAGATGTTCACTTTGTTAAAAGCATCATTGATTGGAAATTCCTAAAATTTATTAGACTATGCTAATTTTACAAGTAGGTTTAAGTAATATGCATCTATTGCAATTCCTTGCCACCATTGATTCAAACTTTAAGGTATTAGAAGCCTAATAGAGTACCTCCTTTTTGAAGAGTATTCAATTCCTAACATAAACCTACTTTTACTGCAATTCTCAGGGTGGGGGGCGTAGGTTCAAGCCCTACTGGGACCAGATTTTTTCCCCCTTATTTTCCTTTTTTAGCTCACCTGAGCACGAAGTGCTCACAGGTGAGCTTTAGTGATCGCCCTGTGTCCGTCGTCCGTCCGTCGTCAACAATTTGACTGTTAACACTCTAGAGGTCACATTTTTGGCCCAATCTTAATGAAACTTGGTCAGAATGTTACCCTTAACAAAGTCTTGGACGAGTTTGATATTCGGTCATCTGGGGTCAAAAACTAGGTCATAAGATCAAGTCAACGGAAAAGCTTGTTAACACTGTAGAGGTCACAATTTTGGCCCAATCTTAATGAAACTTGGTCGAAATGCTACCCTAAATAAAATCCTCTACGAGTTCGATATTGGGTCATCTGGGGTCAAAAACTAGGTCACCAGGTCAAATCAAAGGAAAAGCTTGTTAACACTCTAGAGGTCACATTTTTGGCCCAATCTTAATGAAACTTGGTCAGAATGTTACCCTCAATAAAATCTTGGACGAGTTTGATATTCGGTCATCTGGGGTCAGAAACTAGGTCACCAGGGCAAATCAAAGGAAAAGCTTGTTAACACTCTAGAGGTCACATTTTTGGCCTAATCTTTATGAAACTTGGTCAGAATGTTACCCTCAATGAAATCTTGGATGTGTTCGATATTAGGTCATCTGGGGTCAAAAACTAGGTCACCAGGTCAAATCAAAGGAAAAGCTTGTTAACACTCTAGAGGTCACATTTTTGGCCCAATCTTAATGAAACTTGGTCAGAATGTTACCCTCAATAAAATCTTGGATGAGTTCGATATTGGGTCATCTGGGGTCAGAAACCAGGTCACCAGGTCAAATCAAAGGAAAAGCTTGTTAACACTGTAGAGGCCGCATTTATGACTGTATCTTCATGAAACTTGGTCAGAATGTTAATATTGATGATTTTAAGGTCCATTTTGAATCTGGGCCATGTAAGATAAAAAAACTAGGTCACCAGGTCAAATTAAAGGAAAAGCTAGTTTACACTGTAGAGGCCACATTTTTGACCATATCTTAATGAAACTTGGTCAAAGTGTTAATCTTGATAATCTATAGCTCAAGTTCAGATCTGGGTTAGGTGGGGTCAAAAACTAGGTCACCAGGTCAAATCAAAGGAAAAGCTTGTGAACACTCTAGAGGCCATATTTTTGACTGTATCTTCACGAAACTTAGTCAAAATTTTAAACTTGATAATCTTTAGAATAAATTCCAATCTGGTTAATGTGAGGTCAAAAACTAGGCCACCAGGTCAAATCAAAGGAAAAGCTAGTTAACACTACAGAGGCCACATTTATGACCATATCTTAATGAAACTTGGTCAGAATGTTAATCTTGATGAGCTTTAGGTCAAGTTTAAATCTGGGCCAGGTGGGATCAAAAACTAGGTCACTAGGTCATATCAAAGGAAAAGCTTGTTAACACACTAGAGGCCACAATTATGACTGTGTCTTCATGAAACTTAGTCAGAATGTTAAACTTGATGATCTTTAGGTCAAGTTCGAATCTGGGTCATGTCGGGTCAAAAACTAGGTCACGGGGTCAAATCAAAGGAATAACTAGTTGACACTTTAGAGGCCACATTTATGGCCATATCTTAATGAAACTTTGTCAGAATGTTAATCTTGATGATCTTTAGGTCAATAGGTCAGGTGAGCGATACAGGGCCTTCATGGCCCTCTTGTTTCTAGTAAGTTTTTACTTTTTATGCCCCCGAAGGGAGGCATATAGTTTTTGAACCGTTTGTCAGTCTGTCGGTCTGTCAGTCTGTCGGTCTGTCCGCAATTTTCGTGTCCGGTCCATATCTTTGTCTCTTTGTCATCGATGGATGGATTTTCAAATAACTTGGCATGAATGTGTACCACAGTAAGTCGACGTGTCGCGCGCAAGACCCAGGTCCGTAGCTCAAAGGTCAAGGTCACACTTAGACGTTAAAGGATAGTGCATTGATGGGCGTGTCCGGTCCATATCTTTGTCATCCATGGATGGATTTTCAAATAACTTGGCATAAATGTGTACCACAGTAAGACGACGTGTCGCACGCAAGACCCAGGTCCGTAGCTCAAAGGTCAAGGTCACACTTAGACGTTAAAGGATAGTGCATTGATGGGCGTGTCCGGTCCATATCTTTGTCATTCATGCATGGATTTTAAAATAACTACGCATGAATGTGTGACACAGTAAGACGGCGCGCAAGACCCAGCTCCGTAGGTCAAAGGTCCTAAACTCTAACATCGGCTATAACTATTTGATTCAAAGTGCCATCGGGGGCATGTGTCATCCTATGGAGACAGCTCTTGTTTCAAGACTTATAATTGATTGATTGTACAAAAATGGGGAAAAAAAATTGATAAGCGATTTCTTGGTGTTCAAAGTGAATTTACTACTTAAACAGAAGGGGTAGAGTTACACATCTTTAAAAATATTGAGTAACATGCGGTAAAATATTTTGCTTTCACTCTTTAGATTACATATTGTGGGAGAAATTTAGGTAGGTTTTACATCTGCCCCAAGGTTATTTTTGAATGAAGTAAGCAAAATTCAAAACAGAAACACAGGATTCGACCTTGTTTTTTTCAATGTTGAAGTAAGAATTCTGTCTCATTAAATCCGTTTACCTGAGGCACCCTAGAAAAAATGATATTGACATTTTTGTGCCCCCCCCCCCCCCCACCCCCTCTTGTCCGTGTGTCCGTAAGAAGTTCGTGACGCGCCTAGCTCGAAAAGTATTTGATATAAATTGATGAAACCTTGCATGAGTCTTTATCATGATATGAACTTGCGCACCTCCTATTTTTCGTCTGGCCCCGCCCCCTATTTTTAGAGTTATGGCCCCTGAAATAGTCACAATTGCACATTTTCACCTTGTGACACGCCTAGCTCAAAAAGTATTTGATATAGATTCATGAAACCTTGCAACAGTCTTAATCATGATATGAACTTGGGCACCTCCTATTTTACATCTGACTTCGCCCCCTATTTTTCAGAGTTATGGCCCCTGAAATAGTAAAAATTGCACATTTTCACCTTGTGACACGCCTAGCTCAAAAGTATTCGATATAGATTCATGAAACCTTGCCTGAGTCTTAATCATGATATGAACTTGCGCACCTCCTATTTTTTACTTGTGTCCGCCCCCTATTTTCAGAGTTACGGCCCCTGAAATAGTCAAAAATGCACATTTTCACCTTGTGACATGCCTAGCTCAAAAAGTATTTGATATAGATTCATGAAGCCTTGCATGAGTCTTAATCATAATATGGACTTGCGCGCATCCTATTTTTCATTTGTGTCCGCGCCCTATTTTTAGAGTTATGGCCCCTGAAATAGTCAAAAATGTACATTTTCACCTTGTGACGCACCTAGCTCAAAAAGTATTTAATATAAATGGTTGAAAACTTGCATAAATCTTTATCATGAAATAAGCTTGCACATCTCTAATTTTTTGGCTGGCCCCAACCCCTATTTTTAAAGTTATGGCCCCTGAAATAGTAAAAAAATGCACCTTTTCACCTAATTATGTGCCTAGCTCAAAAAGTATTAGATATAAATTCAGGAAAAATTGCTGGAGTCTTTAACGTGATGTGACCTAGCACACTTGGCATTCTTCTTGAGATTCTTAGCTCTTATTACAGAGTTATGGCCCTTGAAATAGCCAAAATAGTGGATTTTTTGTTTGTGATGCTCATAGCTCAAAAAGTAGAGGGCCTAGAATAATGAATCCTTTTCATAAAATGTTTGTTGAGGCTATACCCCATTAAGACTGCAATCATTGCCCCTTATTTGTGACAAATGTACAAGTGGGGGCACACCCTGTGTCCTACAGACACATTCTAGTTATTTTATGTTTTATAATTGTTTACCAATAGTTTGATGTTTCTTTTATTAAAATTAATGGTAAAATGATTTTTGTGCAAACGTTTTGGATAGTGGGCATCACTTTGAAATTTGTCTCTACTTGAGCTTGAGGAGATACCGTAAGTTATACAAAATGTATA
The DNA here is from genome assembly GCF_021730395.1 of Mercenaria mercenaria. Taxonomy (NCBI): domain Eukaryota; kingdom Metazoa; phylum Mollusca; class Bivalvia; order Venerida; family Veneridae; genus Mercenaria; species Mercenaria mercenaria. The sequence goes on along the minus strand of NW_026463077.1, from coordinate 25,086 downwards.
AAAAACGGCACGGTAAAAGTTGTTTAAAAATTGCTAAACAGGGCGAAACAGAGTCACATTTAATAATGTACCAAGCAAATGCCATTTTGTAAATATTACTATTAGTGATCTAATACCTTAACTTACCCTTTTCTCTTCAGAGACAAGGAAAATGTCACATATAGCCATCATAAATTAAACTCCTTCGCCAAATTAATAAAAACAATAACAGATATATACAAATGTGACAGGAATCTTGGGATTTGATGTAGACAATTTTCTTCAAAACCAAACTTCCTACATTTCTCAGAGATCTAGCTTGTTTTCAATAACTTGTACCTATATTCGTAGTATAAAACATATACGGCGACATATCATAAATAGGAATTTTTTCAAACAACTTTCATTTAGAAAGTCTCTTTGGGCGTATTGATATGTTAGTTTGTTTTCAGCTTGCCACCATTTTATTAACAAGTCTTATACATAACTCAGTATTCAGTGATAAAGTGTACACTTGTCAGGTTGCGTTCTTTGAACATAGCTGTTCCCATTTAATTTTTCCTTGTATATGGACACATGAGCATAAAGATTGTCAGTATTTATATGTAGGAGTTAGTTATGTTGTATGATTGGGATTGAAGGCTGTGTAAAGAGAATTTTAGTGGGGTTGTGTAGAGATATTCCGATAGATATCTGTAACTTTTATGCTATTATGAAACTTGAGAGAAGGGATCCATTTTGAAAAACATGCAAGATAAATGATTTATTTCATTTTAGAACCTAATACATTGAATTCTAACTTTCTTTTTGAGCAAATGTTTGATATAAATACATCATGAAGCAAACAAGGACTTATGCAATATACGTGTATATACAAGTATATACAGTATATACAAAATCATTATACCCCAACCAAACGTGTTGGGGGTGGGGGCTATATAGGACTCACTTTTGTCATATCCGTCCCATCCCGTCGCGTCGCGAAATCTATTATCTCAGTTATTACTAAATGGATTTGATTCAAACTTAAAATAGATGTTCCACCTTATCACCCGCATCATGTGACACAAGGTGCATAACATTGACACCAATTTTTCATGAATTATGTCCCCTTTTACTTAGAATTTAAGGTTAATTTTGATGTATTTTTACTATATCTCAGTTATTACTAATGGATTTGATTTAAACTAAAAATAGATGTTCCAACTCATCACCCACATCATGTGACACAAGGTGCATAACTCTGACACCAATATTTCATGAATTATGATCCCTTTTAGAAATGCATTTGATTCAAACTTAAAATAGATGTTCCACCTTATCACCCACATTGTGTGACACAAGGTGCATAACTCTTGACACCAATTTTCATGAATTATGCCCCCTTTTATCTATTAGAAAAAGGTCAATTTTGATGCATTTTCACTATCATTCTGATTGGCTTAGAGCCAAAGGGAAGTTACCATTTTATAACTTTTGTACTGAGTTAATTCCCTTTAAATTCCAAAAATTAGTCTATTTTTTATTAGAAATTCTATTTTTAGATTTTCAATATTTTAAGTATTTTTCTAACTTTTTATGCCCCCGAAGGGAGGCATATTAGTTTTCAACTGTCCGTCAGTTCGTTAGTTAGTTAGTTCGTCACAACGTTAACTTTTTGCATGAAGGCAATTTACTCGCGAACCACTGCACCCAGGACCTTCAACCTTCACGTGCTGATAGTACTTATTGAGTACACCACCCCTACTGACTTTGGGGTCACCAGTTCAAAGGTCAAGGTCACAGGGGCCAACGTTAACTTTTTGCATGAAGGCACTTTACTCGCGAACCACTGCACCCAGGACCTTCAAACTTCACCTGCTGATAGTACTTATTGAGTACACCACCCCTACTGACTTTGGGGTCACCAGGTCAAAGGTCAAGGTGCTGCGGGGACATTTGTCACCATTAGTGACAGCTCTTGTTTATTATTAGCCCTATGTAAAAAGTAAATACATTTTTCTATGGAGACATGTGTCGGGAAGACACTTTTTTTGTATTCACTTTTAGTGTATCTCTAATATTAGAGATTTTTATGCCCCCCTTCGAAGGAGGGGTATATTGTTTTGCAGATGTCGGTCAGTCGGAATGTAGACCAATCCGTTTCCGGATGATAACTCAAGAACGCTTGGATTTAGGATCATGAAAGATGATAGGATGGTTGGTCATAACCAGCAGATTACCCCTAATGTTTTTAGATTAGTAGGTCAAAGGTCAAGGTCACAGTGTCCCAGAACAGTTAAACAGTTTCCTGATAATAACTCAAAAACGCTTTGGCCTAGGATCATGAAAGTTGATAGGTTAGTTGGTCATAACCAGCAGATGACCCCTATTGATTTTTAAATCAGTAGGTTTAAGGTCAAGGTCACAGTGACCCAGAACAGTTAAACGGTTTCTGTAATGATAACTCAAGAATGCTTGGGCCTAGGATCATGAAAGTTTATAGGGAGTTTGGTCATAACCAGGAGATGACCCCAATTGATTTTGAGGTCAGTAGGTAAAAGATCAAGGTCACAGTGACCAGGAACAGTTTAGCAGTTCCCGGATGATAACTCAAAAACGATTGGGCCTAGGATCACGAAAGTTGATAGGGAGGTTGGTCATGACCAGCCAGCAGATGACCTCTATATATTTTGAGGTCAGTAGGCCAAAAGTCAAGGACACATGGACCAGGAACAGTAAAATCATTTCTGGAGGTAACTTGGGAATGCTTGGGCCTAGGATCACGAAACTTAATAGGGATATTGATTATGATCAGTAGATGACCCCTTTTGATTTTGAGGTCAGTAGGTAAAAGGTCAAGGTCACAGTGACCTGGAACAGTTGAAATGTGTCTGGACGATAACTTGAGAATACTTGGGCCTAGGATCACGTAACCTAATAGGGAGGTTTATCATGACCAGCAGATGACCCCGATTGATTTTGAGGTCAAAGGTCAAGGTCACTTTGACCAAAAACAGTAGATATTTTGTGTAGTAACCAAATAATTTCTGTCCTTGTGCAATTACTGGGGGCGTGGGGCATTTCGTGTTCTACGAGCGCTTGTTATATTTACCTTATCCTGGACACATATACTAGTATTACTTATATGTGCCACGGAAGCCCAGGTTGAAGTACTGCAAAGAGGAGTAAGTTTTTTTTGTACGTTTTTATATTATTCTAAGTATTTTAAAATGTCTTATGGTTGCCATTTTTCTGTGACAAAGCCTATTTGTAGGGGTATAAGTCACTACTGTGACAGTTCTAGTTAAATCAGTTTATTTGACCAAACATCTGATATAGGATAGAGCTTCCATTGTCTGAAAATATACAACTTCAGAAATATTTTTGCAGATAAGCCTGCTTCTGATAAAACAGATGTTCCAAGTAATGGGAAGAAGAATATTGGAAGGAAACAACGGTTACAATGGAATAGCACCGATAATTCAGACTTTGAAGACTCGAAACCCCCATATAAGAAACAAAGGATGTTGGACCCTGTTGATGGTAGTGGGGTTGCCTTAGAAGGGGTAAATAAATAAAGTTAATGTTTTGATATCTGTGATTTAAGTAGTTGCATTTAATATGCTTTGGTCTCTTGGATTTTCAAACGTTATCAAAATAGGACTAGAAATTAAAAGTTTCAGAGCACTTTCCCAGGTATTAATTGAACATCTCTCTTACAAATAACCTTAAGGAAATTCTACTTATGAAATGCTTGGTGGATTTTCATCAAATTTGATTTGTAGCATAGGTTTATTGTTCAGATTTTGGGCGCTGTATCCATTTAAGGCGCCTTTAGTTTAAAAAAATGAAACTTTTAAATGTCTTCTTATGAATTACTTGAACTGGCCTGCAGCATCATTGTAAGATCCTGTCGCAAATATGATCAAATGATGGCACTTGGCCCCTTTTAAAGGCTACTACTTCATACTGAGCATGGTTGCTACCGTTCATGATCCAGTGTGTCGTACATCTATTCTATATCTCCCTCATGTTTCATATTTTATCATATGACTTCTTCCTTGCACACAAGGCACATTTTTGCATGGTCTTCTTTCAGACTCACTTACCTGCACCGTATTATTTATGATGATAAATATTTGGATGGAATTTCTCCAATGTTGTCTGTAACATGCTTTTCAAAAATGTTTCGCTCTGTTGTCCTCTGGGGTTACGAGAGCAAAAAAATGGAAGAAACAAACAAACCTTTAACAACTTATTGTAATGAACCACTTGAGCCACCTGTAATATTCACAAAGCTTGGTCTTAGCATCTTTGTGTGGATATCTCTCAGATTTGTTGAACTTGTTCAGGAAACCTTGCTGGAGTCTTTAACGTGATGTGACCTAGCACACTTGGCATTCTTCTTGAGAATTTTAGCATTTATTACAGAGTTATGGCCCTTGAAATAGCCAAAATAGTGGATTTTTTGTTTGTGATGATCATAGCTCAAAAAGTATATGGTATAGAATAATGAATCCTTTTCATAATTGTTTTTGAGGCTATACCCCATTAAGACTGCAAACATTTGAATATTTCCCCTTATTTGTGACAAATGTTCCAGTGGGGGGAGGGGCGCACACCCTGTGTCCTACAGACACGTTCTAGTTACAACTAAATTAGATAATCAAACATTTGTACTTACTCGATCCATAACAGTTAAAATTCCAGTATTTTAGAGGATGTGGTGTCTCTGTGTATTTCAGTTATCCTGCTAAAATGCATTAAAGATGGCTGATAATACTCATGTTTCTCGCCCAAAATATTACAACTTTACTTTTAAATGAATTGGTAATAAATGGTACTGCACAAAATATTTGTTTCTAATGACGGATAAACAAATCCATTATTTGCAATGAATGGGAGAGGGACCTTCACTGCAAAACCTGATTTGCTACCGATTCATTTAAAGAATCGTAAACAAATGGTGTTAATAAATTTGCAAATCCCGATTTGTTCACCATTTATTCGTGATTTTGATAACATTTGTTACTGGTTTTTTTTTTAGATGGGGGGAGGGGTCATATAGATTTGCCCTTGTCCGTCCGTTTGTTCGTCCATCCTTCAGAGAATGTTGTGTCGCGCCTAGCTTCAAAAGTATTTGACGTAGAGTCACAAAACTTTACAGGAATGTTGGTCAGCATATGTAGTTGTGCACCTGGGGTTTCGCGTCCAGATTCATTCAGTCATGTAGGAGTTATGGCCCCTGACTTTGTAAAAATTGGTCATTTTAGTGTTGTGTCATGCCTAGCTCCAAAAGTATTTGACGTAGAGTCACAAAACTTTACAGGAATGTTGGTCAGCATGTGTAGTTATGCACCTGGGTTTTCGCCTCCGGATTCATTTAGTCCTGTAGGAGTAATGGCCCCTGACTTAGTAAAAAATTGGTCATTTTAATGTTGTGTCGCGTGTACTAGCTCCAAAAGTATTTAACCTAGAGTCACCAAAGTGTACAGGAATGTTGGTCAGCATGTGCAGTTGTGCACCTGGGGTTTTGCGTCCGGATTCATTCAGTTGTGTAGGAGTTATGGCCCCTGACTTATTTTAAAAATTGGTCATTTTAATGTTGTGTCGCGCGTAGCTCCAAAAGTATTTGACCTAGAGTCACCAAAGTTTACAGGAATGTTGGTCAGCATGTGCAGGTGTCCTTTATCATGTAGTGGGGGCATCTGTGTCCCATGGACACATTTCTAGTGTTTGGGATAACCACTTGATAGAAATAGACAAAACTTGGTCAGTGTAATCCATGCAAGAAAGTTAGATTTGTTCAAACGGTTCAGCTGCACAGAACACGGGTAGTAAGAGCTAAAAATAGAAGTTTTATCATCCACCTAATCACACTTAGGCCGTAGAAAATAAATGTTAAGATTCTCATCCGAATTTTTGGGAAAAATAAGGCAGGTGGGCACATTTTATTTTTAGCTCACCTGAGCTTAATACCTCACCATGAGCACTTTGTGCTCAGGTGTATTGTGATCATGCTGTGTCCATCCGTCAGTGCGTCAAGTTGTCCAGTGCGAAACTGTATATAGATTTTTCATGAATTCATATTTCTTTTTATTTATGCTAATAAGAGGTTATGCAGTGGTAAACTTGAATCTTAGATACTACCAAATGCTCTTTTTGCATCATCACAATATGCCAATGATACTCTTAGAACTGGAAAATTGGGCAATGTTTAAAAAAAGTGTATCAGTATCCGGACATAAAATTTTGGATATCCGGATTTTGACTGGTCAATAAAAAATTTCGGGGCAGGGATTTCGGATAGCGGCGGGTGGGGATGAGAATCTAACAATTAATTTTCTATTGCCTTAGTATGTAGCACTGGGACGATCTGTGTATGAAAAGAATTGGAACCACTGCCTTACCCTTGCATAATCGTAAGAGGCGACTAATAGGGTCTTAACATTTGGTTTTGCAGTAACTCTGTGATTCCATCAGGTATGCAAATTTTGATTCCATACCTCATGTTTTTATTTCGATGTAAATGAGATGTGGAACCAAAATTTGTAGTCCTGTTTGGCGCCATATAACCTATACTGTGTTGGTGCGCCGTAAAACCAAAATAAATAAATAAATAGTATGTAGCATCCTTGCATGGAAATGTCTAAGAATTGATCGAATGGTTCTTCAAGAAACTTGTTATGTTGTAGTTTTATTTTTTACTTGTACTAAACTTACTGTTAAACGGCTTTTTGTCATCATTATTTATTATGTGTTACAGCAACAAAACAACAATGATGATGATAACATGGAAGATGGTGAGGCAGACAGTGACATAGGTGATGATGATAGAAAGGAAGATGACGAGGCAGACGGTGATACAGGTTATGATGATAACACAGATGATGATGAGTATGACGGTGGCACAGGTGATACTTTTAACATGGAAGATGGCAAGGCAAACTGTGACACAGGTAATGATGATGACGAGGCAGACGGTGACACGGATGATGATGATGATAACACAGAAGATGACGGGGCTGACAGTGGCAGAGATGATAATGTTAACATGGAATATTACAAGGCAGACGGTGACACAGGTGATGATAAAGAGACGACGGAAGATGACGAGGAGGACTATGACTTTGAAAATTTTGCAGATGATGAAGATGATTTTAACCAGAATATGGACAAACTTGAATAAGTGTGTGTCACTTTTAGTTTATGTACCAGCTTTTTATGTACCACTCTGGACACCTTATGTACCACATGATGTATAGTGTGTTATCATTTATGTGGGGCCTCCGTTGCCGAGTGGTTAAGGTCACTGACTTCAAATTACTTGCCCCTCACCGATGTCGGTTCGAGCCTCACTCAGGGCATTGCATTCTTTATGTGAGGAAGCCATCCAGCTGGCTTACATAAGGTCGGTGGTTCTACCCATGTACCCGCTCATGATGAAATAATGTACGGAGGGGCACATGGGGTCTTCCTCCACCATCAAAGCTTGAAGTCGCCATATGACCTATAATTGTGTCGGTGCAACGTTAACACCAACAAAAAAATAAATGAATATAAAAATTCATACGCTTAGCTCAGTATGGAGAGCGTTTGTCTACAGATTGCGGGGTTGCGAGTTGGATCCCCGGGTGGGGCGTATGTTCTTCATGAAGATTTGATAGACGACATTGTGTCTGAAATCATTTGTCCTCCACGTATGATAATTCATGTGGGAAAGTTGGCAGTTACTTATGGAGAACAGGTTTGTACTGGTACAGAATCCATGAACACTGGTTAGGTTAAATGCCCGCCGTTAGATGACTGAAATACTGTTGAAAATGGCGTAAAACCCAAAACAAACAAACATTAATTTATGTATGATTTTTAAAATGTTTGTATTGTGTGCCATGTTATATCTTTGTAATATTGGTTTTCTTTAGGAAATGTGTAGATGATTATATTTGAGTGTGCCTGATCCTTTATGATTTGTGTTACATACATGTATGTATGATTGTTAAAATGTTTGTATTATGCGCCATGTTAAATACTGGTTTTCTTCAGGAAATGTGATGATTTCACTTCAATGTGCCTGATTCTTTATTACTTTATTTGCTATATTAAATATAGATCTATGTTAGTTTGTTTCGACAAGGACATTTTAAATGGATGAGTGATTATACCCCCGCCAAACATGTTTGAGGGGGGTATATAGGAGTCAGTTTTGTCGCGTCCCGTCCCGTCCCGTCCCGTCGCGTCCCGAAATCTATTATCTCAGTTATTACCAAATGGATTTGATTCAAACTTAAAATACATGTTCCACCTTATCACCCACATCATGTGCCCACATCATGTGACACAAGGTGCATAACTCTGACACCAAGTTTTCATGAATTATGTCCCTTTTTACTTGAATTTAAGGTTGATTTTGATGTATTTTCACATTATCTCAGTTACTACTGAATGGATTTGATTCAAACTTAAAATAGATGTTCCACCTCATCACCCACATTATGTGCCCACATCATGTGACACAAGGTGCATAACTCTGACACCAAGTTTTCATGAATTATGTCCCCTTTTACTTAGAATTTAAGGTTAATTTTGTTGTATTTTCACTATATCTCAGTTATTACTAAATGGATTTGATTCAAACTTAAAATAGTTGTTCCACCTCATCACCGAGATGATGTGTCATAAGGTGCTTAACTCTGACATAAATTTTTATGAATTATGTCCCCTTTTACTATAAATTTAAGGTTGATTTTTATGTATTTTCACTATATCACAATTATTACAAAATGGATTTGATTCAAACTTAAAATAGATGTTACACCTAATCACCCACATCATGTGACACAAGGTGCATAACTCTGACACCAATGTTTCATGAATTATGCCCCTTTTTACTTAGAATTTAAGGTTAATTTTGATGTATTTTCACTATATCTCAATTACTACTGAATGGATTTGATTCAGACTTAAAATAGATGTTCCACCTGATCACCCACATCATGTGACACAAGGTGCATAACTCTGACACTATTTTTCTTGAATAGTGTCCCCTTTTACCTAGAATTTAAGGTTAATTTTGATGTATTTTCACTATATCTCATTCTGATTGGCTTAGAGCCAAAGGGAAGTAACCTTTTTTTAACCTTCGTACTGAATTTCTTCCCCTTAAATTCCAGGAATTAGTCTATTTTTAGAAATCCTATTTTAAGATTTTCAGTATTTTAGGTATTTTTCTAACTTTTTTATTATAAGTCCTATGTAAAAAGTAAAAACATTTTTCCGTGGTAACATGGGTTGGTAAGACACTTTTTTGTATTCACTTTTAGTGTATCTCTCATATTAGAGATTTAATATATTTACTAATATTACTATACTAGTATTATACTAGTATTACTTTTATGTGGAAGCCCAGGATGAAGTACTCCAAAGTATTTTAAGATTCCTTATGGTTGCCATTGTTCTGTGACAAGACCGTATGGTGGGGGTATGAGTCACTCCTGTGACAGTTCTAGTTTTGATTTAGAATTTTATGAACAATACTTGTTTCCATTGTTTCGATCTAGTAGACTTTTTTACGTGGTTTTTTTATATAATATATATAAATTATTTTGTTATGTCTCCCATCCTCTTGGGGAGACATACTGTTTTTACCCTGTCCGTCGTCCTTCTGTGCATCCGTCCATCACACTATATCCGATCAATAACTGGAGAACCATTTAACCCAGAACCTGCTTCATAAGACAGAGCTTATGGAGTAGACGACCCCTTTGTTTTTTGGGTCACTCCATCGAAGGTCAATAAAGGGGCCTGAACATGGAAAACTATTTCCGATCAATAACTTGAGAACTACTTGGCCCAGAATGTTAAAACTTCATAGGATGATTGGACATGCAGTGTAGGTGACCCCCATTGATTTTGGGGTCACTCTGTTAAAGGTCAAAGTCATAGGGGCCTGAACATCAATAACTTGAGAACCACTTGACCTAGAATGTTGAAACTTGGACATGCAGAGTAGATGACCCCTGTTCATTTTTTGGTCACTATTAAAGGTCAAGGGACCAGAACATGCTCGTGCAGAAATTCCCAGGAATTTCCTGAGATAATCCTGGGAAATATTCCAGGCGTGGTATTGGAACAGGAATATTTCAAGATGACCTAGGAATATAAAATCCTGGAATCTACATGGTAACCAGGAAAATCCTGGAATCTACCTGGTAACCAGGAAAGTCCTGGAATTTACCTGGTAGCCAGGAAAATCCTAGAATCTACCTGGTAACCAGGAAAGTCTTAGAATGCCAGGATCCCAGGAAAATCTTAAGAAAAGCAGGATCTCAGGAAAACCTAAGAAAACCAGTATCCCAGGAAATTTATTGATAAAAAATGAAAATTACTTATAATAAATTATTGATAGTTTACACGACAAAAAATCATTGGAGTTTCTTTCTGTTGGTTTTAGGCAGCTTCAGAAAGCACTGGCGGTATGTTCAGGAACTTCATTCCAACAGTTTCTGAAAATGACAACATAAATACATGTAAATAACAATAATAAATCACGTATTATTAATATAAAAAATAATTAAAACAATATAAGATTATCAATATTAACTGTTATCCCAGAAATCATTTCAGTTTGTATTTAACTGTTCCATAACCTTCTGTCAACTATATCTTTTGCCAGATTACCTACTAAAATTGGAAAACCACCAAAATTGATTGGCACCAACGTTGTAAAAATACAAGGGTCATTGTTGTTGCTTTCAAGATCTTGACCGTCTTTTAGGCAGCATGCAATACCATTGTCCCAAAGAAATTCTCGATAATGCAAGATAGCAGACAGTATTGTACCATATATCTTGGATAGCATATTCCAATAGCTATCACATGGAAATGCAAAAAGGGAAATAATTAAAAATCAAAAGTACACAGTGATTATCCACCTTTAACACTAATTGCAGTGTTTGCTAAAATACTTACCATATTGAAAGGTACATTACAGTGAAACATACTTACCATATTGAAAGGTACATTACAGTGAAACACCGTTCGCTCGAGCATTGATGACTCGAGCACCCGGGCTCGCTCGAGCAATCCATGTAGTCACGGCCGATTTCCTTCTATTTTCTATGCGAAATTACCATGGCTGGGTCGAGCATCGATACTTCGATCTCTTGAGCATGACACCTGGTCCCTGTGTATCAATTTATTCTTTGTTTCTTCTGGCAAACTCGAGCAGAAGTGTCAAAATTTTTCACACCTTCGGCGGTCAGAATGTATCGGTTAATCAAAAATGTTCACACACCGTGAGAATTGCGTAGTCTATTCCAAAACTATCTTAAATGTTTGTTTGTCGGTATATTTGATCTTGTAATGAGATTAATTATTGATAAACGGTTAAAGAAAAGTTTTATTGATCAAATATCGATCAATTACTGATTACTTAAAACATCTTTTCTGCGGGATCGAGAAGATAGTTATGAGATCTTAGTATTTTAATCAACAGTTGTTTGCTTGCAAATGAAGGAAGTAATATAACCTTTTCATTAAATTGAGACGATAATTATGATATGCACTTGTTGATGAATATAAATAAAAAAAGTCTTAGTTGTTTCTTCACAAGTGCCATTTACAAATTACTTATTGAAACGTCTGTCATAGATATAATACGTTTTTCCTTTTAAAATGTCACAAGTATGTTATTATTACCCATCACCGTTTACTCTGCAAACGGTCCCGATGAAAATCGATAAAAGTAACTTCAATTTTCTTCATATGTTGGTCAATGTTTGGGTCGCTCGAAACCATGGATAACTCGAGCATTTTGCTCATCCCCTTGCAACCTCGAGCGACTGGTGTTTTTCTGTATGTTATCTGTTTGATGGTGCCTCTCTGTGATCCCAATCTGTTCTGCAGTTTGGTCACTGACCATGACTCATGCATGTGTGTTTCTATAATGAAATACTTCTGATAAACACATTTTTTTTTCTGAAAATATTTCTGTGACGTAAGTGTTTGGACAGTCTTGTACACCCATAGATATATATCAATCACAATTTTACCTTAAAATTTTACAAGAAAAAAAACAAACATTAAATTTCTAAAAGGTACAAATAAATTGTAGCTTAAAGGCATAATAGTTCATCATTAATCTGTATAATCAGGTGAATGTCTCTGTGATTGATAAAGTTTCTGTTTCCATCTATTATCTAATCTTGTTGTGTTATGAACTGAATTACTTTTCGAAATAATTTAGTATAACAGACTTACCTAATGTCTGTCTAAGAGCCATCTTAAAATTTCTAGCTACACAGTTTATCTCCGTTTTGTTTTCCTCCAAGAAAAACTTCCTGTTTACAGTTCATTCAAATTTTCATATTCAAGGGCAATTTTCTTTTGTATACTATTAAGTACTGAATTGAGTATCTAGAGCGCTACTAAAATATGTATGTACAATTCAAGGGGGGGGGGGATTCTTTCATGTATATACTTATTTAATATGCAAAGATGTTAGTAATAGTAAAAGAAACAGAAAAAAATGAGACTACTTTTTGAGCTTCAGCAGCCAAACATTACATCTTCATTTCCATTGGTTCTTATCTTGATGAGGTTTCTAAATATAAAGATACCATCTGGTATCAGTTATCTCTATCTATTGATACATCAACTGAACAGCAGAATATTTTATTGACCCTTAGATATCTAATGACTGTCAATCAGTAAAGGTATAGATTAATCAAGTTATGATCATTATGATGCAACAGACTAGCAAAATAGTACAATTCTCTGGCTTTATGACATTTAACCCTGTACTTAAGTAATATTGGTGATATATTGTTTGAGATGTTCAGTAATAAAGAAAAGAAGTTAGCAATTGTATTTAAATGATTACTCTATCTAATTAATTTAGAAACATGTGCTTTTTGCAAACTATAAGAAGTGATTTTTTTTTTCATTTAGATTTCTTGTTTCATTTCAATTTATTTGAATATCTGTACCTGTAAAAAAAAAGAGGAAAATGATGAATTAATGAATTTAAGAAACTTTTCCCATTGTTCAGATTTCTATTCCTGGCTACCAGGACTTTTCTGGGAATTGTATAAAGGCTACTTTTTCCAGGTACCAGGATACCAGGAATTTGATATTTGTGTGTAGCTTACAAATCTGAAAAAAAAGAATTCCTAGCTCCTCTTGGTTTTCCTGGTATTTTATATGTTAAATTCCTAGGTTTCCCTGTTATTGTAACATTAAATTCCTGGTATTTTCTTGGTTTTGTCCTGGTCCTAGGTCCTAAAAATCCCAGGATCCTAGCTTTTCTTGAATAACAGGATTTTCATACCAGGATAGAAAGATTTCCCAGGACATTCTTCTACCTGGGAATAATTTCTGCATGGGACATGTAAATCCATTTCCTGTCAGTAACTGGAGAACTGTTTGACCTAGAACCTTCAAATGTCATAGGGTGATAGGGCTTACAGAGTAGATATCTACTATTTGTGGGGTTACTAGATCAAAGGTCAAGGTCACAGGGACCAGAACATGGAAAACTGTTCCAATCAACTTGAGAACCATTTTAACCAGAACCTTCAAACTTCATAGGATGATAGGACTTACAGAGTAGATTATTTATATCATTATAGGGGTCACTTGAGCTAAGGTCAAGGTCACAGGGGCCTGAACATGGAAAACCATTTATGATCAATTACTTGAGAACCACTTGACCCAGAATGTTGAAACTTCATCGGATCATTGGACATGCAGAGTAGAAGACCCCTATTGATTTTGGAGTCACTTTATCAAAAGTCAAGGAAAACCGTCCAATTTATAACGTGAAAACCACTAGGCTCAGACACATGTTTAGCGGAATGTTTGGACATGCCAGGTATATGATCCCTGTTGCAGCCAACCATCAGTGTTTCTGACTTTGGTTCCTGTCCTCTATTGATTTCTTGCTTATTACGACTATGCATTTATCTAAGGGGGAGACAAGCACTTTTCTACAAAAGCATCTGCTAGTTATTGTTTGTTAATGTGTGTATTAGGTAAGAAAGTAATTTTTTAGAAATAATAAATACTAGATAAAATTGCATCAGAATATGTTGCTTTTAGCTCATCCCAGCAATGCTGAGGTGAGTTATTGTGATTGTCCCATGTCCATCGTCTGTCAGTCAATATTTAGCTTGTGTATGCGATAGAGGCTGTACTTTTCAATTGATCTATATGAAATTTGGTGAGAATGATTACCTTGATGAAATCTAGGTCAAGTTCAAAAATGGGTCATCTTGGGTCAAAAACTAGGTCATAGGTCAAATCAAATAAAAACCTTATGTATGCAATAGGGACTGCATTTTAAACCGGATCTTCATGAAATTTGATCAGAATGTTTGGGGCTGCATTTTACACTGGATATTCATAAAGTTTAGTGAGAATGGTTGCCTTTATGAAATCCAGGTCAAGTTCGTATTTGGGTAATCAGTCAAAAAAAAAACAACAGTACGTTAGAAACCATGTTGGATCAGAGTTGACCTTTACCCTGCTAAATTTCTAAAATGGACTGGTCTGTCATTCAGTTTGGGCAGTACCATTTATTATTCGAAGGGGTGTTCACTGAAAGTTTACTGACTTGAATAGCGAACAGTGCAGACCATGATCGACCTGCACGGACGTGCAGGCTGATCTTGGTCTGGACTGGTTGCAAACTCTTGCCGCCAGCAGGCTAATAATAAACAAAAATGATCTTTGGCATTTATGTGTTTACAAACTGTACTCTGTTTTCAACTTTAAAACCTACTGTTTTGATTCCATACCTCATGTTTTTATTTCGATGTAAATGAGATGTGGAACCAAAATTTGTAGTCCTGTTTGGCGCCATATAACCTACACTGTGTTGGTGCGCCGTAAAACCCAAATAAATAAATAAATTAAAACCTACTGACCTATTTCTTGTTTTTTAAGATACAGTCTTGAAATTTGGATAACATTTACAGTTTTGCACACCAATCTTAAAACGGACTTTCATTGACCATAAATACAACCTATATATGGCTTGTCTGTTTCATGTCTGGTCCAAAACTCTGTCATCCTTAAAGGGATTACAATATTATTTGGCTTAAATGTTCCCAATAATCAAATTACGTGTCATGTGCAACAACCAGAACCCTAGCTGAAAGGTCAAGGTCACACTTGGAGGTCAAATGTCAGTAGGGTTTCTTTCCTGTCTGGTCCATAACTTTGTCATGCAAAACAGGATTTGAATATCAGTTTGGCACAAATGTATCCCATAATAAGACAATGTGTCATGCGTAACGTCCAAACCCCTAGCTGAAGGCCAAGATCACACTTGGAGGTCAAAAGTCAAGGGTCATTCTCCAGCATAGTCAATGATTCTGTCTTCATGAAGGGATTTTAATATTACATGACAAAATTTTGTCCAACATGTCTTACGCAACACCCATATCCCTGACTCAAACGTCAATTTTACAGTCAGAGGTCGAAGGTCAGTAGTTGTTTTTCCTTTTTGGCCCATAACTCTGTCATCTATAAGGAGATTTATTACTTGACACAAATGTTCCTCATAATGAGACAATTAACATAAAGTTACATGTTGCCGTAAAATGCATGTCATAGTTACGGGAGTTGATACTGTGGGGTTGATATTTTGACGTACAAGAAGGAAAAAATAAGTATCGAAGCTATATGCCTTTAGATAATTGCTATATGTACTTGCATAAGGCATATTACAACTTATATTACATTTTATTTTGAGAAAATATTGCATTATTTCTGTATAAGAGTGGGGGGGGGGGGCGTAAAATTTTGCAATTTGCTAAATCCTGAATTGTAAGGGGATTTCAACGCTGATTATGGTTGTCAGTTACTTTTGTTTAAGTTATGTATTGTCATAATAACTTGAGGAAAAAATGTATTTTCTGTAGAAAGCTTTATTAGGGTACAAGAACTTTGTTGGAAGTATTACTGCAGATAGTTCTGAATATTTCAACAGCCAACTGCTGAATTCTAGTGAGCTTCAAGGATGTAATTATCAGTATGGTAAATAAGAAGAAAATATACTGATATATATAATACTGAAAAAAATATATACTGATATATATAATACTGAAAAATATACTGATATATATAATACTGAAAAAATGGTATTCCACCCCCCCCCCCCCCCCCCCCCCCACCCACGACTCCCTGCACATATGCATAAGTTTGCAGTATAGGGTACTGCTCATATACTGAAATTATCAGTTCAACATATTGCAGTCACAATTACACTACACAGAGAAGCAATCTCATCTTAAAAAATAGCAGTGTCCAATATTTTAATGTAATGCTGCCAAGAAAAAGTGTTATGCTATAAATCATATAATAATTATACTAACCTTATTATAATGTAATTATAAAATATTATATCTAAATAATGAGTTTCGAAACAAAGAATATGGCTTTCAGAGTAATAAAAAAAAATTTTATGCCCCCAAAGGGAGGCATATAGTTTTTTAACCGTCTGTCAGTCTGTCGGTCTGTCCGCAATTTTCGTGTCCGGTCCATATCTTTGTCATCGATGGATGGATTTTCAAATACCTTGGCATGAATGTGTACCACAGTAAGACGACGTGTCGCGCGCAAGACCCAGGTCCGTAGTTCAAAGGTCAAGGTCACACTTAGACATTAAAGGATAGTGCATTGATGGGCGTGTCCGGTCCATATCTTTGTCATCGATGAATGGATTTTCAAATAACTTGGCATGAATGTGAACCACAGTAAGACGACGTGTCGCGCGCAAGACCCAGGTCCGTAGCTCAAAGGTCAAGGTCACACTTAGACGTTAAAGGATAGTCCATTGATGGGCGTGTCCAGTCCATATCTTTGTCATCCATGGATGGATTTTCAAGTAACCTGGCATGAATGTGTACTACAGTAAGACGACGTGTCGCGCGCAAGACCCAGGTCCGTAGCTCAAAGGTCAAGGTCACACTTAGACGTTAAAGGTCTTTTTTCATGATAGAGCATTGATGGGCATGCCCGGTCCATATCTTTGTCATTCATGCATGGATTTTAAAATAACTACGCATGAATGTGTGACACAGTAAGACGACGTGTCGCGCGCAAGACCCAGCTCCATAGGTCAAAGGTCCTAAACTCTAACATCGGCCATAACTATTCATTCGAAGTGCCATCGGGGCCATGTGTCATCCTATGGAGACAGCTCTTGTTTAAATCTGACTTGGAGCATTGCAGTTGACATCGTACTTGCGACCACCTCTATTAAGCGATTTTCTTTTATTAAACGACTGGTCAAAATCCCTACGGAACATTTTCAGTATATAAATACATTCCATCAAACAGCATTTTTATTAAACGACTAGCAACCACATAAGTGTAGTCCTGACAGGTTAAATAAAACATTTGGATGTTGATTCTGAATTATTTAGGAAATGACAATTACCATCATTCTATTAAACAACTTTTCTGTTGGAGATTGTATTTGTGCTATACTTTAAATTATTTGAGTAATAAAATTATCTATCTATATTATATTGCAAAGGGGTCCAGTACATCAGTGGATTGAGTTTTGTGACTTATTGATGTGTCCTAGATCGAGCCATAATTATATTCTAGGGAGTAGTCATATTAGTATGTTTTTATAGGCTCTAGCCTGGCTGTACAATTTCCAGGGTTTCCCTGGAAATGAGGCTGGAATTCCATGGAAAATGAGTGATTTTCCGGGGATTTCAATAGACCCCGGAACTTTATACATGGAATCTTGAAAACCACGGAAAATAGATTCCAGCGTAGCATGGAATTAGCCTGGAAACCCTGGAATCATACCCGGAAAGTTGGAACTTAGTCTTTTTATAGGCTGGAAACAGCACGGAAAATACTTAGAAAAATTACCACTTGTATAAAATCAGAATGGAATGAACTTAGAAAAAAATTCTGTCTTTTTGTTAGCTCTGCTGTATAACTTTCTGCAGTTATTTTCAAAACCAAAATGAATGCTTGCAGCAAGATCACTGCAAGCTTGCAGCAAGCTACAACTGTAGTGACAAGCTTATAAAGGCTGATCATGATTATTGCAAGCTTGCAGCAAGCTTAGACATGCGTGTGTGTATACAGAATTCTCAGATGTTCACAAGAAATACCTCCCAAAAATTATAAGTCCACAATTTCCACCTTATTTCCATCACAAAAATATTTTATTGGGTAAGTATGTGTTATGACTTGTAACTACCATTACCTAAATATTAGAAAGGTAACAAAACAAATGGAATTAAAACATTTACTGTAATCCAACTGGTCATATTAATTCACCTGCAGACAAATTCATTCTAATTTTGATCTAACATTAAAATTTATTGAAATATCATGATGTTTTTCTTCTAGAATAACATCAAAAACAACAGCAGCAACAGTAATTGCATAAAATGATACAATTCTTTTCACCAATTCATTCAAAGTGACCTGGCAAAGGAATTCTTGTATAAGTGATAAATCATTTGGGGCTATTAATCTACTGCAGAGTATGAATTGCTTGTCTCACGACAGGAGATTATCAGTCTGATAAGATCTGGCAGCTTTTTATTTAGAAACTCATAACAAGAGATCAACCAAGGAAAATAAATTCAGTGAACTACATCTGGGGGTTGTACATGTACCACAAAAAGTAATCCTTAACTTGTCCAGTTTTATATAAGAGTAATCTTCAAAATAATGATTATATGTAAATGGAATAAAATCTTCCTCTAGTACAAAAATATTTTTAACTTCATACATGTATCCTTCATTAGCTGACTGTAAATGGCACACTTGCCCAAGAATATCATATTTCAAATCTACACAGGTTCATTGTTTGAAAGCATATTATGGAGTTATTTTACTACATTGTATGTGTAGCTTATTTTAGCTTGGAAGTCAACAGTAATTAACAGAGTACAGCAGGTGAGTTCATAAGATTTATTTATTTTCAAACAGTAATCTAGATTAACTTTAACAATGTCATTATTAAACTAACAAAATGGATTCAAACAGGAAGCAGGTGGTTTAGGTTTCACTGTGTTATGCAACAAATGATTTTTGTTTCATGTACTACTTTTGTTCAACAGCTGCAATTTCTGGTTAATCATGTTTTTAATTTACTAGAATGAAAATTGGATATTCTTTTTAAATGAAATTATTCAATGGAGTCCAAAAAATTAAGCCAGTAGAGTTATCTCCACACAGGTGGCACTGCAGAGGGTAAACAACGCTACCAATCAGCTGACCACATACACAGTACATTCAGGGAATATTTGCTTTAAATCAATATTTTTAACCTGTTATTAAATGAAAATTATGGATGTTTATGGATTATTATAATTTATAATTATAGGTACTTTTACTTCCTTTTGTTAATTCTAATATTTTATATGATTTTCAAATTTTCCAAATAATGGTAGCATTTAATAAGAACTGCATGTCTTTGAGTCCTAGACTAAGCTCCTCGACTATGATATATATCTTTAAAATTGTGAGTATAGCCAGTCTATATCATTGGTCCAATATCGTAGTCTGATAATATTAGAATCAGTTCTCTCAGAAAATTCAAAAATTATTTCACGTAATCTTATTCTAGGGTTATTTTTATTTAGAAAATTTGTTAAATGTGCAGGTATTAATACTTGTAAAACACCTTTTACATATTGTTACTAAGTCTTGCTAAATTCTTGACTGTTTATTTTATAAGCTTGGGGTAATTAAAACATGATATATAAATAACTTCTCTAAATTACTCAGATTTATTGATATAGCCATGTTCATCCAGATGTTGAACTATGCAGCAAAAATAAAGACTATATAAACAGTACTGTCGGCTGATTAATGTTTACCCTCTATTTGCTACATTTGGTAGAAGCTGCATCTGAGAGACATTTTTTTGGCCTCATTATTCATCACAATGTAAAGTTTCAATTTTAGGTCACTGAAATACCCAATAATAACCTAATTTTTTATGGACATTTAAGTGTTAAATTAAATCTATTTTCCAGGTATATCATCATATGTGTATATAAAGTATCAGCACACATGAATGAATTGAGACATGTTTAGTAATTGTGTTCAAAGGATCCATCCAACAATTCAAAGACATGTAAGTAACTGGCATTATTTAATACTATAGTAATAGACATGTACACACTACCATAGTTCCATGTTTGAACGAATGTGTGCAATTGACAACTTTCCCCAAACATGGCTGAATGGATCAACTTTTTCAGCAGAATCCGTGGTAGTTTTTTTAATTATCTATTGTAAAGTCCAGGCCAATATGATATATAATGATTAAAAAGTACCAAATTAAGTAATCACTTGGCAGTCATCACAACTTGGGATATCAGTGACATTACTGACCATGAAATGTCACCAATAAGAGGTACAACACAGTTTATATTTGTATCTCAAAACAGGATCATTCTTTAATACAGTTTGTCTGGACTACATCTACATTAGCAATTGTGATATAAATGAAACTTCATAGGAATGATAGTAGATGATTATCAGTTTGGAGGAAATAAAGATATCTTATATATACTTTATTATCAATTTTTTGTTGTTGTTGCAGATATCATGAAGGAAAAGTATAATGTGGAGACCATGCAGGTCGGTGACAAGATTAGAGAGGTCCTATAACCATGCAGGCATGTCGGGACAGCCAGACCCAATGATACCTCGGTTTCATGTTAAACACAAGAGAAGATGAATAAAATATTATAAATTATATAAAGTTAATGTTAGTTAATTTTTCCAGCCACAAAGAGAGTGTGAAAGTCATCCTACAGTCATCTCTATTTTTGCTGTGTTTTGGGTTCTGCCAAGTTTCCAGCCTCTACTAGAAAATACTCCAGGCTTTGCTGGAAACTTTTCCCTGGAATAAGTTCCAGCCTAGCCCAGAAAACTGTAAGAATATTCCAGGGTTTCAGGGCAACACTGGAAAATTTTCCATGATGAAAGTTCCAGGGTTTCCAGCCTGTGCCGGAAAATTTTCCGGGCTTTCCGTGAATTCTTGTACCCTAGAAAGTTGCCTTTTTTCCTTGGTTTCCTTGTAAAATGCGGAAAATCTGTCCGAATACTCCACGGACATTTGTACATGGAATTTTTAAAATTCCATGGAACTTTTACACCCGGGAGGACACAAAAATAAGTCACATAACTCAATCCACTCATGTGCCGGACCCCTTTGTTATGTTGCATTAGACTGTTAATTAAGAGTATTGAGATTAATAAGTAATCAATTTCAGTCACTGGCTTGCAATAGGTTTCTAAATTTTCAAATCATTAACATAAATAATTATAATAATGAACACCAAAGTAAAGTTAAACATAATTATACCTTTATACAACACATTAGTATCTTTAATCATGCAGATGCTCTCTAAACATATTAGTCATGATTTTGAGTCAACTTTGAAATCTATTCTTATTATCTTAGCATATACAAAGCTTTATTTTAAGTTTGGTTATGCAAATATGCATTAGGGAAGTGTACATAGCTACTTTTTGCACACGCAAAAAATAATGCAAAAGCCAGTTATAAGCATTTAACCTGTTTTTGCACAAAACACTTTCGGAACAAAACCAAGCTATAATGCATATTTAACAAAAACTCTTTTAAAGTAATGATTTTATAAAAAATACATCTAAGGTATAAATTCATGTATTTTCAACTGTTTGAAAATTATACACATAAAAATGAGCTGAAATTAAAATAGGAGTTATTAGTTTTTTGGCAGTCCTGAAAAATTATGAAAATGCCAGTTATCCAGTTTTTGCGCTCACATGACTAGGAATGAGGTATGCAGACCACACATCGTAAGTAAGAAACTTCCATTGAGATCTTGTTTTTTATGGTCAAAGTCATTGTTATTTAATGTAGAAAAATGTTGTTTTTTGTATCAATAATGCAGAATGCGTAGCTTAATTTTGAAATTGAAATTCAATTCCAGTAAAGAGAATGTTTTTCTTTCAAGAATAAAACATTTATCTGGATCGCTGGAGGATACCATTTCACTGAATTTGCTTGTTTCACCTGAACTAGTCTGTATTAAAGGGTTGACCAAATATTGTATAATGATCATATTGAACGCAGTGTCAACTGGGATTTTTTTATTTTTGTAGTGTTTTGGCAGAATTTCGAATTCTGCTGCTTTCAACTGAACTGATGACATCTAAAATCTATTGGGTTTTTTAGCTCACCTGTCACATAGTGACAAGGTGAGATTTTGTGATCACCCTTCGTCCGTCGTCTGTCCATGCGTCAACAATTTCTTGTCTGCACGATAGTGATTTCATTTATGATTTTATTTTAACCAATCTTGCACACAACTTGTATCACCAAAAGATCAAGGTTCCTTACTTGAACCGGCCAGATCCCATTATGGGTTCCAGAGTTATGGCCCCTGAAAGGGCCAAAATTAGCTATTTTGACCTTGTCTGCACAATAGCAGCTTCATTTAAGATTTGATTTTTACCAAACTTGCACACAACTTGTATCACCATAAGATCTTGGTTCCTTTCTTGAACTGGTGAGATTCCTTATGGGTCCCAGAGTGATGGCCCCTGAAAGGGACAGAAATAGCTATTTTGACCTTGTCTGCACAATAGCAGCTTCATTTATGGTTTGAATTTAATCAAACTTGCACACAACTTGTGCCACCATAAGATCTCGATTCCTTTCTTGAACCGGCCAGATCCCTTAATGGGTTCCAGAGTTATGGCCCCTGAAAGGGCCAAAATTAGCTATTTTGACCTTGTCTGCACAATAGCAGCTTCATTTATGATTTGACTTTAACCAAGCTTGCACACAACTTGTATCACCACAAGATCTTGATTCCTTTCTTGAACTGGCCAGATTCCGTCATGGGTTCCAGAGTGATGGCCCCTTAAAGGTCCAAAATTGGCTATTTTGGCTTTTGCAGCCATATAGAGACTTCATTTATGGTTTTAATTGATACAAACTTCCAAAATGTCTTCAACAACAATAAATCTTGGATTTCATGACAAATCAGATCCAATCGTAGGTTCTAGAGTTATTTTATATCTGATTACCTCCCCCGATTGTAATCAAAATGGATTTATATCAGTAAGTTCTTATCAGGACTTATTTGAAATTTCATTATTGTTATTAGTTGGACTGAGAGAATCAGGGTAGATAACTATGGACTGATTTTATGTCAAATTACCTCCCTTTATTTCAAATTAAAATGGGTATATCTCCGTAACTAATGAAGATACTGATCTGACATTTCATTTATGTCAACAGATTTATTTGGCAGATCCTTCTTTTGTTCACTTACAATATTTTTTTTAATTACTTCCCTTTCACGTTACTATAAATAGCCTATTTTAGTAACTTTTTTATTATTGGCCGTAGGGAAAAACCGAGACCACTTTTCTGTGGTACAACATGGATGGTACCTCCAATTTTTAGGTGTATTTTGACATATCTATACCTTTTAAGATTTTTTTTCTTTTTGGTTAAATGTCTTCCCTTTGTTGTTCCTGTCCTTTGGACTTAGATATTTTTTCTGAGGACCTTCTTGTCCTCAAGTGCAATGATAACAGGTGAGCGATATAGGGACATCCAAGCCTTCTTGTTAATGGTAGCCATCTTTGATTTTAGACTTTAAGAATCTTTGTTAAATACAGTAACATTTTATAAGGGCTTGCTGCTGTAATTCAATCACATTATTGCACAGAATCAAAAGAATATTTCCATACACATTTAAAACACAAAATAACACATGATGTAGCACTTCTTTTGACAGGTTTGAATGTATTGTTTAATTTGTTTATTAGTCCCTGCTGGTTTCGGTGACCTATAGAATTGCACATTCCATTATTCCGTCCGTTCGCAATTTCGTGTCCGGTCCATCACTGTCATTTATTTGGGGATTGTAATATAACTTGACACAATATTTCCCATGATGGTACAACTTATCATGAGCAAATCCCGGACCCCAAGCTCAAAGGTAAAGGTGACGCTTGGAGGTAAAATGTCAACATTTTTTTTCTTGTCCTGTCTGTAACTCATCAGTCAATGAAAGGATTTTAATATTATTTGGCACAAATGTATCCCATAAGACGATGTGACGTGTACATCTTCCAAAACTCTAGCTTAATATTCTATGTCACACTTGGCAGTCCAGTGTAAACATGGCATGAACAGGGTCTGTTTCATGTCTGGTCCAGAACTCTGTCATCCATAAAGGGATTACAATATTACTTGATTTAAATGTTCCCAATAATCAGATGACGTGTCAGGTGCAACAACCAGAACCGCAGCTGAAAGGTCAAGGTCACACTCACAAATGTCAGTAGGGTTTCTTTCCTGTCCGGTCCATTACTTTGTCATGCAAAACAGGATTTGAATATCTGTTGGCACAAATATTCCTCTGAATAAGACAATTTGTAATGCACAAAAACGGATCCATAGCTCAAAGGTCAAGGTCACACTTGGAGGTCAAAGGTTAACAGGGCATTTTTCTTGCACGGTCTGTAACTCAACAATCAATTAAGGGATTTTAATATTGTCTTGCACAAATGTATCCCATAATAAGACGACATGTCACGCACAAAATCCAAACCCCTAGCTGAAAGGTCAAGGTCGCACTTTGGGGTCAAAAGTCAAGGGTCTTTTTTCAGTATAGTCCATGATTCTGTCTTCATTTAGTTATTTTAATATTACATGGCAAAATTTTGTCCAACATGTCCTACGCAACACCCATATCCCTGACTCAAACGTCAAGCTTAAAGTCGGAGGTCGAAGGTCGAATGTCAGTAGTTTTTTTTTTCCTTTCTGGTCCATAACTCCGTCATCCATAAAGAGATTTATTACTTGACACAAATGTTCCTCATAATGAGACAATGTGTCATGTGCAATAGCTCAAAGGTCAAGGTCACACTTTAAGTCAAAGTTCAACATTGATCTTTTCTTGTCCAGTCTGTAAAAATATTGAATTTCAACCTGTTTGTAATACGGACCCAATTTAAAGAATTGTTAGTGTATTTTCTTCAGAATCACTTCTCTTTAATATGACGATTTTTAACATTGTTTTATCATATTTTTACATTTTTGTATATATGCAAATTCAA